>NW_027532592.1:4166021-4179618 GCF_008692635.1 Crocuta crocuta
GATGACAAGGCACAGCTATGACTCATAGGCTGGCTGTGTAGCCTGGGTCTCCGGGCACCATCCAGTAGAACTTTCTACAATGACGGCAATATTCCATTCTGCACCATCCGGTAGGGTGGCCACTGGCCATATGTGACTATTCGGGTCATGTGAGCCCTTGAACGGTGGCCAGGTATGACTGAGAAACTGAATTTTAATTGCACTTAATTTTAATTCATTTCCATTGCTGCATGCTGGCTTGCGGCAGCCACACTGGTCGGTGCCACTCGAGACTTCAATGACCGTCCCTGTGGCCTCAATTAAATTGCACCAACAGGGGCTCCTGAGGGGTTCAGTCAGTTGAGGGTTGGACTCTGGATTTCAGCTCAGGTCATAAGTTTGAGCCCCATGTCGGGCTCTGTGCTGATAGCTCAGAGCCTGCTTAGGATTCTCTTTCTTTTCCCCTCCCCAGCTTGCACTCACTCTCTCAAAATAAATAAACATTTTTTAAAAGTTAAGAAAGACCTCTGGTTCATCCTGGGAAAGAGCCCTGACAGAAGATGCCATCCATACGGGTCAAACGGGACAGCTGTGGGACAGCCTGACTTCCACACTGACCACGGTGACTTCTTGGTCAATTTGTGAAGTTTGATTCATTCACCCACGCAACCAACATCATGTGGTGCTCAGTCCGGAAATGTGTGAAGTACCGGGATTAAAAATTATATATATGGTGCCCGACCTTGGGAAGCTTTGACAGGAGACAGACTATCAAACAACTCACACCGTGAGGGACACACACGATGAACAGATGCACAGAGCCTGGGCTCTGCCTATGGGGGGCAGAGGGTGTAAGAGAAAGCGGCGGGGGAAACCGCCTGAGCTGGGTCTCATGGATGCTCTGAGAACAGTGTGGTTTTAACTCAACTCTCACCACTCATCGGCACCACCTGAGCCCACTCCAGGTCTGTTAAAATAAGAACCTTTGGGGGTAAGGACCAGGTAGGTGTCTTCTAGAAACCCCCAGGTGGTTCAAGTGTGCAGCCAGGGCTCGATCCACCATTGTGGCGAGAGTGAGAAACGGGTGGTGCGTCCCTGACGGGTCACATCCTCGAGTGAACGTTCCAGCAGTACAGAAGCCGAGGTCAACCAACCACCCAACAAACTGCGGTGTGTGTCCGCTGCAGGGAATTAGCACAACAGAAAACCAATGACCCCTGCACATCCCAGAAACAGACACACCAATGAGAGCAAGACAGAATAATCAACAATGGGTGATTTCTGGGCAGGGCAGGGGGGTACATGGCAGAAACCAAATGGTTCCAGGGACATCGAACCCTCCACTCAGAAGATGCATCGCAGATCAGAGGTACTTCAGAGCTACCTCGGACCTAAGCCTGAAGGAAGACGTAAGATGGCACAGAACCGGAGAAAGAAGCAGAAGCCCTGACTCCCTCCGTACATACCCTGGTCCCCCGTTCTCCACCCGCAGGAGAGAAATTACACCCAAACACGACCAAACAAGATGCCTGGTGTTTGGCAGAAGGAAGAGTGAGGAGGGAACGGAGGGGCGTGGAGAAAAGAATCTGCATGTTAACTAGCATATTCCTCTATTTTCTATGGCGCGTTTTTTACAAAAGTGGAATTTGCCAGTGGGATGTTTGGGTCTGGTGCCCCTGAGGCAAGGGCCCAAAGGAGAGCAAGATGGTTCTGCTGCGGAGGGTGAAGAGTCCAGGCGGGTGCCCGCCATGAGCCAAGCGGGTACAGTGAGGAAACCTGGTCCCTGGCTGTTCACGGGATCACCTCCCTTCGTGGAGAGAGCCCTCAGTCATCAGGCGCCTGTGTCCCTCCCTTCATCCCTGCACTGGGCGCCTCGACTTCTTGCGGGTGTAAACCTTAACTTTCTGAGGTCTGTCGTCTGCCTCGCAGGGTTCTAGTCATAGGACGGGGGTAAGGAGAGATCTCGCTTCCTATCAGAATGAAAATGCCCCGCCCAGCAATGAAAATTCAAGACCAAACACCCCGAATAGCTGCATCAGATGAACTGCACTTCATCGATATTATTTACGATAAACACATGAGCGGGATTCTTGGGCTCCAAGCAGCACAGGTAACTGTACGAATGATGACCATAGCCGGCACAACTGGTGATAACCGTGACACTAACACTAGTGAGGCTGTTTCGTTTCCTGACGTAAGTCACGGTCAAGAACGTGAGTAATCTATTTTAGCGTTCGCAACACCCTTGGCGTTTTGCAGTTTCACTGAAGTGGGTGTGGAATACGGCAAGTTACACACATCACAGACACGGTGTCCTGGGCTCGCCTCTGGGGTCTCCAGACTGAGTCAGCGGCTCGGACAATAGTGACCACAGTAACCCCTGCCACTTATTAAGCATTTGCTGCATTCAAAGGCTGAGCTCCAGGGTTACAAGTTTTATCTCATTTCGTCTTGTTATTATTCCCTCCTTTGCAAGTGAGGAAACAAGAACCAAGGAGGTAAAGTGACGTCCCGAGGTCCCGCACGGAGAGCTTCAACCCACACCTGCCATGCCCGATCTGGAGGGACCCCGCTCCTGAACACCATTCCCTACAGGAAGCATCAAGATGGCTGCATTTGGAACTGGAGGCTGGTTTCCAGGCCCCAACTTCCCCTTGTCCGGCCCTGTGCAGCGTGCTCTGTGCCTTAGAGCCTCGGTTTCCTGGGGGTAATGCAACCAGTCTCCCGGCCAGCCCGGCCAGGTCACAGAGGGATCACAGCGGCTGCAGAACAGAGACGGGCCCCGAGGGAGGGCATCAGGTCTGCCCCCCGGCACTATGCACTCGACAGACGTTTCCTGCAGTAATAGTGCCTCCGAGGTGCTGAGTAAGCCGCTACATCATACAGACAGAGGCAAGGGGGCTGCAGGCACTGGCCACCTCTGGGAGGACCCACTGCGCTGCCACGGCCTCCCCGGTGGCCCATGTGTCCATTTCCAAGGTGCATAGAGCTCAGTCTCCCAACATCACGGAGGAGCACCCCCTCCACTGCACACGTTGTGGCAGCCGTCGTCACAGCGCCCGGCCACGTGGTCAAGACTTGTGATGCGAGCTCCGGTCTGTATTCCTCAGCCTGACACAGCCACCCAGCGTCCCCGGGGCCCCACATCACTGGGTTCCATAACGACGTGAGGTATTTCTCCTTGGCCAGGCTCGCCCCAGAACAGACAAAATGCACCTCCCATCACACAGCAATACCCTGGCGGGAGGTGCCAACACCAGCCCAGGGCAGTGAGTAACCCCCGCAGGGCTGGGACCAGCCAGCCCCAGCCTAGCGCCAGCGCCGTGCAGGGTCTGAGCTCCTGCACCCGGGTTTACGGCCCAGCTCGGCCACGTGAGCTCCCCGCCCGCCACTCCTGCACACCCCACAGGCTGACACCCTGGGAACCGGGCATCCCTCCTAGGTCCACTCAGCCCCTTCCCTCCACAGCAACCTGAGTCCATGGGGTCCAGGGGGTCCATTCTCCCCCACCACCTCCATCAGCCCAGGGGAGGGAAGTAGCTGAGACACACGCATGTCCCACATCTGCCCATCAGTATGCAGGTGCCACATCTCAGGCCACGTGAATCCTGCCTCTGAAACAAGGCAGCTGGGGGCGGGGAGGATGGAGCCTTCAAGTGCACACCCGGAGAACCCGGAGGGGCCCAGGAAGGCCGTGCGGGGAGAGAACACATCATCATAGTGCAGTGTAGGGACAGAGGGGAGGGAAGTGTCTGCCCTGTCCGTTCGGCCGTGTCCCACCCGTGGCCAATGCCACACGGCCCATCAGCCTCTGCTGATCAGGACCACGCCACCGTCCATGCACCCCAAGATGGCTGTAGAGACAGGGTGCACCAGGCCCCGCAGTCCGGGGTGGGGAGAGGGTTTGCAGCGACCCCACCCAAAAGGCAGAAGGCCCAGGCCTCTTACTCGGCAACACTTTTGCTTTGAGATATAAGAATTTACCTCCTGTGGCTCTGAGCTGGGCTTTGAAAATGCAACGATGAATAGGGATAGGGAGCCGTGGCTGCTCTCAAAGGTCACAGCCTTGGGGCGCCGGGGGGTGGGGCTCACTCTGTCAAGCATCTGACTCCTGATCTCAGCTCAGGTCATATCTCATGGTTCATGGGTTCTAGCCTCACACTGGGCTCTGTTGACAGCTCAGATCCGGCTTGGGATTCTCTCTCTCCCTCTCTCTCTGACCCTCCCTCATACTTACACACTCTCTTTTTCTGTCTCTTTCTCTCAAAATGAATTTTTTTAAAAAAGGTCACAGTCTCGTGGGAAAAATCACGATATGGCCAAATGGTAGTAGGGGGGTTTGTAGTTGAACAAAACGCAAGTTCCCACCGGATTTTGAAAGGTCACCTTAAGCTACTTTGCTTTTACCAAAGACCTACGTTAGCACCTGTCCTTGATAACTGAAAGGCATCCGAAGTGGATTTCCACTTTCCCAAGAGGTGAAAAGAGAAAATAGCCTTCAGCACCTGTTACAGGGGCAGCGCCCAACCCCCGCCCAGCTCCTTCCCCGGAGCGGCATCCCCACAGCAGGCGTCTCCAAGAATCAGCTTTGTGTCCATCGTATCAGAAAAGCCCAAGAGAGGTTATTTTTGGGGTCTGGAAATGCTAAAAATATTTCCCATATAAACCAAGGGTAACTGCTTCTCCTCTCTGCCACTTCTGCTTATGGAAGGATCATGCTTGCAGATATTTTCAGATACTGCGGGGAGCCTGCAGCTGTTTTTATATAATTAAATACAAAATAAATTAAGCTCTTTTAATATTCATACAAGTAATGGCTTTCACACCTTCACCTGGTCTGCTCCTCAGCAGTCCATCATCAAGCTCTCGAGGGACAGGACACCGGGTGACAGTGGGGACTCCATCCCGGGGCTCTCCCTCAGCACAGCGTGACCTACGACAGACGAGCCTAGGGAAGCCAAAAAATGGGCAAGAGGATTCCATTTTTTTTCTAAGAAGGAAACATGGATTAAGTAATAACACAAGACAGAGTGAACAAGAGAAAATGATAGTGGGCTGTGCTTGGTCAACCACATCACAAGGGAATGAGGCAGCCAAAATGTTTCCCAAGTTACCGAGTCTACTGGAAAGGTACCTTTACATTCAGCATTGGTAACAAGTAACCTAATCCCAGGCACAGACAGTGCCTCCGATATCAGCTGATGGCAGCAACAGAAACGTTGTGCGTTTAACAAGACCTTTAAAAATATTGTTACATCATCTTCACCTGTCTTTTCTGAATTTTTATGCATGCTTTATAAGAAGCATAATATATTGGTACCGTAATGCATGTATAAGATTACAAAAAAATGGGTATACATCTGCTGAGCTCCCACACTCACAACAGTGGGCCATCAGAAGTTTCTGGAAGCCACCACTCTGAGCAACAGCACCCAGAATGTATTGGAAGAAGAGTAATTTCCCATATATGATAGTGGGTTTCTTTTAAAATCAATCTGTGTCGCTTTCATATGAGTGGTTGTTAAAATACAAAGCAAATAATGTAGCAGGAATGATTTGTGTTCAAATGTTGGAGAATAAGGGGGGTAAATGGAGGGAGGTGGGCGGGGGCTGGGCATTGTTGGGACCAGCGCTGGGTTTTGTATGTAAGAGATTAAATCACTGGGTTCTACTCCTGAAGCCGAATCTACGCTGTATGTTAACTAACTAGGATTTAAATAAAAATTTGAAACAATAAATAAATAAATAAATAAAATTTGATATTGATGATTAAAAAAATTAAAAGGATGATGAACGAGGGGCTCTTTGCTGTCACGGCTCCACCGCCTGGACGCACGGCCCTGACCTCCAGCCGCCTAGGGATCCTCACGACCTCAGGGCGCTCTGTGTCCCGTCCTCCATGAAGAGGTGGTTGGTGTGACAACAAGCTGGGAATCTGCTACCAGAAGAAATTACCAAATCCCTGGAACCAGAGTGAAGAGCAGACCAAGCCGTCACCAGTCCGGCTCCGGCTCCTGACAGAAACATGCAGGTTTGGTGCCCCCTGCTGTCCGCTTCCCGCCTGTGTCTGCATCCTGTGTCCTGTCTACGTTCCCCGTGTCCCGTGTCCCCTGTGACTCCAATGACCCGTGTTTCCTGTCCCAGCCCCTGTGTCCCTGTGTGAGTCTCAGAGGCCAAAGGACACAGGCCAGCGGTGGCAGAGGCAGGTCCCATGATCCACCAGACCCCAAACCCCATGCTCCGCATGCCCAGATCCTTCTGTGGCCTGGTTCTGTTGTGCATAGTGGGGAGGGGGCCATGACAGTGTCACCTCAGGGGCTAGAGGAGGGAGAGGGCTGGGTTGGAGAGCACCCAGTGTTTTACTTCCTTTATTTTAAAAACAAAATTTTGGGGTGCTAGGGGGCTCAGTTGGTGAAACATCTGACTTGGGCTCAGGTCATGATCTCAACCACTGATGCATGGGTTCAAGCCCCACATCAGCCTCAGTGCTGACAGTTCAGAACCTGGAGCCTGTTTGTGTTTCTGATTCTGTGTCTCTCTCTCTCTGTGTCTCCCTCGGTCTCACTCTGTCTCTCTCAAAAATAAGTAAACATTAAAAAAAGTTTTTTAATTAAAAATATTTTCCTAAATAATACTTTTATTTTATTATTTTTTATGTTTGTTTACTTTTGAGAAAGAGAGAGACAGAGTTCAAGTCGGGGAGGGGCAGAGAGAGAGAGGGAGATACAGAATCGGAAGCAGCTCCAGGCTCTGAGCTCTCAGCACAGAGCCCGACGTGGGGCTCAAACCCACAAGTCGTGAGATCATGACCTGAGCCGAAGTCGGATGCCTCACTGACTGAGCCCCCCGGGAGCCCTGCTAAGCAATATTTTTGAAGAAGAAGGACAGAATGCAGAAGGAAGAAAGCACCTTCGAGGACCTGAACGTGATACCTGAACGCCGGTCCACCCGCTTGGCAATCACACGTGGCTGTGAAAACACCGGTTTCTCCTCATGGAGAAAATCCACCCTGTCATTGGGGGACCTCTGAGCATGTCACAAACAGGAGTTAACGGCACCTTACGTCACCTAAAAGGGGAGCGGAGCTTCGCAGCTTGTCAAATAGGGTCTGTGCCAAGCGAANACAGCTGTGACACATCCACCCGCTGCCCCTGTGCCCTGTGGGGGCAGCTCGGACAGAGGACAGCCTCCGTCTTCACGTGAAGCACCGTCTGAAAATATCCTTCCACATATAAATAGAGATCTTTTTCGGGGACAACCCAAACCACATCCTCTGGCCTTTAGTTTACATGTTCAGGCAGGCTCTTTCAAGCCCTGGGCCTCAGGCCTCTGTCTCCTCTCTGCAGACAGGGGCCAGGGCAGGGGGGGAGGGGGTGCAGGGGCTGGGCTCCGGGGNGGCTGGAAGGGAGCCATGGAGGACCTCCACGGGGGGGCGGGGGGGACATGACCACCGCTCCTGCCGCTGTCAGGGACAGGGTCACAGCGTCAAAGCCAATGACTGGCAGGGATCCGCAGGGACCAGTAGTGACCAGAAAGGACCTGGGTGACCCGCAGGGGCCAGCAGGGACCCACTCCCCACGCACCAGGGTACCCTGGCCTCAGCCTTGGGTGTCTGACACTCTGCCTCCCGTTCCCGCTCCCTCCCGGTTCTGCGGCTCCCACAGCGAGTGACTTCACAGGAGACAAAATACGCGAGAGGCGCACATACCCCACTTTCCAGAAGTTAGTGTTGTGCGCTCTGCTTCTACCGCCTTCCTTTGCACCTGTTCTCGCCAAGCAGAAGAACCTGGAAGCGGATTTTTGCTTTTACGAGAGAAGGTGAAAAGAGAAAAGAGCCTGCCGCTCTGTGTTGCCGCGGCCGTTACAGGGGCAGCGACGGCACCGTCCAGCCCCTCCCCCGGACCCCACGCGGCATCCCCGCAGCAGGTGTCGGACCCACGCACCGCCAGCAAGATGTGCCCGACGGTATCAGAAAAGCCCAACACAGTTATTTCTCAGGTCTGGGAACGCTCAAATATCTTCCACATAAATGAAAGGCAACTGCTTCATCCATTTACGCCGTTTCAGCTTATGAAAGTTTCCGGAGGAACGCTCCACCTTCAGACAGCGGGGGAAGCCTGCCCCCTCGGGAGAAATGGAGGGTGGACTGAGCCACGCTTTACCCGATGCTGAAGTACGGGGATATTTGCATATTTGATACCGTTAGTGATGGGGACTCACAGGCGGTTCACGAGGAGATAGACTGATCCCAGCTGCACTCAGGAAAGGAAACTGGCCTGCGTGTCCCACGGATCAGAGCAGGGAGACCCTGAAGGGAGGTGCAGGGCTGTCAGCCTCTCCCTCGTGCACAGACGCTGAACCGAGCGGCCCGAAGGGCCCGCGGCCCCTACCACAGAGCATTGGCCACGTCCTGAGCCTGACACCGAAGACCACGTCTCGGGAATCAGGACAGACGCACATGACACAAGGTCCAACTTGTGAGTGCCTCCGTCTTGGCCGGGAAAGCCCGCCCCTTCCAGTGCTGGCAGCATGTGCAGCCCCCGCGCCCGAGCTGCGCCCGAGCTGCGCCCTCGCGCGAGTCGGCAGAGGCCCGCGTCTGGGAGAAACCTATCCGGAGGTCTGGAAAGGAAGGAGAAGTGTGTGCTTGGGGCAAAGGGAGGAGGGTGTGCTTTGTCTTAAACCGTCTGGTTTCCATTCTGTAAAACCCGCCACTGCCAAAGGGTGTCAGGCCGGGGCCCTCAGGGTGCTCACGTGACAGGGCACGGGGGCCAACGACGGAAATGCCTCTCGTCCGCCGCTCTGGGGGGCAGACAGGCCTCCTCACGCGCAGGGAAATGGACTTTCCTTCCAGAGAGAAAAGCCTACAACACGATGCAGGTTGTCCAGAAATGCCTGGCCCCGGGCCCACGGGCATGCAGCGCGCGTGTGGCACAGAGGGCATTCCCAGCAGGGAGCGGCTGTGGGCCCTCTTCCTCTCGTCGGGGCCTGCACAGAGCACGCGTTCTCCGAGGAGGCGCACACACAGCCCGTTTAAAGCCCTGCCTCAGTTCACGGTGGAATCACCAAGGGCGTCTCTCACGCTGGGAAGCCTGTGAGTGCGTGCACCTCCGCAAGAATCCGACCGGGAAAGGAGATGCCGATACCCGTTTCTTGCAGATGACCTCGAGGAAAGAGCAGGGATGGAGGTGAGCTTTCTAGACTGTAGTATGCTGTGGTATACTGAGGTATGCTGTAGTATACTGCAGTGTGCTGTGCTATATTGTGCCATGCTATGGTATACTGTGGTATACGGTGTGCTGTGCTATACGGTAATATATTGTGGGATGCTATGCTATGCTGTGGTATACTGAGGTATGCTGCAGTATACTATGATACACTATACTGTGGTACGCCATGCTATGCTGAGGTATGCTACGGTATACTGTATTGTGCTATGGTATACTGTAGGGTGTTGTGGTGTGCTGTGATAGACTGTAGTATACTATGCTATACTGAGGTATGCTGTAGTATACTGTGGTGTGCTGTGCTACTCTATGCCATGCTATGGTATACTGTAGTATACCGTGTCTGTGTTATACTGTAGTATACTGTGGGATACTATGCTATACTGTGGTATACTGAGGTATGCTATGGTACAGTATGGTATACTGTGGTGTGCTGTGGTGTGCATGCTAGGCTGTGCTATTATACTGTAGCATGCTGTGGTATACTGTGTGATGCCGTGCTATGCTGGGGCATATATTCAGAGCCTTTTGGTTTAACGATGGGCCCTAGTTGACAAATCTGGCTGTAGTATTCAACATCATGGGGATATATACATTAGAGAAAGCTTTTAAGTATGTATGCATATTCAGCAAACCCTGATAAAGAATATATTACATGTTAGGCACTATTTTAATCACTTTTAAGATATTCATTTAGTTTGGGGTGCCGGGGTGGCTCAGTCGGTTGGGTGTTTGACTTCAGCTCAGGTCATGATCTCATGGTTCACGGGTTCAAGCCCCATGTCGGACTCTGTACTGACAGCTCGGAGCTTGGAGCCTGTTTCTGATTCTGTGTCTCCCTCTCTCTCTGCCCCTCCCCCATTTGTATTCTGTTTCTCTCTCTCTCTCTCTCTCTCAAAAATAAATAAAACATTAAAAAATAGGGGCACCTGGGTGGCTCAGTCGGTTAAGTGTCTGACTTTTTGGCTCAGGTCGTAATCTAGCAGTTCGTGGGTTCCAGCACCACATCGGGTTCTGTGCTGACAGCTCAGAGCCTGGAGCCTGTTTCAGATTCTGTGTCTCCCTCTCTCTCTGCCCCTCCCCCACTTGTGCTCTGTCTCTCTCTGTCTTAAAAATAAATAAAACTATTAAAAAGTAAATAAAATAAAATAAAGATACTCATTTAGTTTAATGTTCTTATAAACCCAGAAGGCAATAACTACTGTTATCCTCATTTATAGATGAGAAAGCGGAGGCACAGAAAGGGTACTTAGGCTGCTCAGGGTCACGGTGCTGTTAAGTGACAGAGTTAATACTTGAACCCACCCTGTCTGGACCCCCATTCTGTGACGATGCTAACACCTGGCCTCTTCTGGGTGGCTACAATTCTCCTCCTGACTCATTCTCCCATGTTTTGAGAATTGGCACATTTGCTGTTTTGTGAACACGATTACTTCTCACGTAGGTCCTGAGGATTAAAACTCGATCCTTTCCCTAGTCCCGTGCAGGCACGGCCTGACAGCTGCACGCAGGTAACGTTTCAGCACAGAAGGGTCTAATGTAAAAACAACTGATCCCACGTCCCACAGGCGGCTGCTAGAGACACGGGGGCTTGCAGCCTGCCCTGGGGTCCCCCGTTTCCCTGCAAAGGGAAAGCCTTGGAAGTAGGGGTGAGGCAGGCTGTCGTCACGCCCCACCCCCACGGCCTGAGCTCACGAGGAGCACAGACTGACGCTGGGCCTGTGAGCGAGTGGCAGAGTCCTGGCTGCCACAGGCCCTTGGCTGTGGGGCCGGGAGGAGGGTGTTGCGGGGAGAGCCGAGCCCGAAGGGGAAGGAGCAGAGACGGTGAAGACAGAACGTGCCAGCTCTGGGGCTGCACGCACCACTGTTCTCAGGCAAGGGGCAGCGGCCGTGTGTGCGGGTACACGGCCCTGTCCTCCCACGTCACCACAGTGCCACTTTCCCACTGGGTTTTGCGTGACGTCCTCCATCATGAAGGAATTTCATTCCTGAGACATGCGCTAGTCCCCAAAGATTGCTTCCTGAAAAGAGGTTGAAATTCCATGATCCAAGATTCCTTAAAGTCAGAAAACTGCCCGAGGACCTTGGGCCCCAAAATCTTTCTGGGGGGGAGCGGTGCACAGGAGAAAGCGCACTTTCAAAGTGGCAAACACGACCAAGCCTTCAAGTCCATGGATTCAGGAGAAATGACCAAACTTCTAGTGCAACAGGGAGCAAAGTACTGCTTTCAGTTAAAGCTCTGGTCCCATTTGACGTGCTCTGCTCCTCCAGGTTTCTTTCTAATCTTTTATTCATGTTTTAAATTTTTTTTTTTTTATTTATTTCTAGGAGAGAGAGAGAAAGAGACAGCGTGAGCAGGGGAGGGTCAGAGAGAGAGGGAGTCACAGACTCTGAAACAGGCTCCAGGCTCTGAGCTGGCAGTCAGCACAGAGCCCGACACGGGGCTCGAACCCACGAACCATGAGATCATGACCTAAGCGAAAGTCGGACGCTTAACTGACTAAGCCACCCAGGCACCCCTCTTTTATTCATTTTTGAGAGAGACAGAGAGAAAGAGCATGAGCAGGGGAGAGGCAGAGAGAGAGAGGGAGACATAGAATCTGAAGCAGGCTACAGGCTCCAAGCTATCAGCACAGAGCCTGACATGGGGCTCGAACCCATGAGCTATGAGATCATGACCTGAGCTGAAGTCAGATGCCAAACTGACTGAGCCACCCAGGCGCCCCTGCACCTCCAGATTTTTTTATGATCAATTGGCAGTTTGCCAGTTTTGTTGAACACCAAGAGTTTGTATGGTATCAATACAACCGGGAAAGAAGATTATGGGTCAGAATCTGTTCTACCAAGACTGTGCCGAATGGCACAAACAAGGCCTTAACATCCGTCTCACGAAAACTGTCACGCCACAAAGTCCCCCTGGGCGCTTGCTTTATCGTTGGTAAAACGGGGATACGCGCACCTGTTGCAGGAATCTGACGTCCTTGCGGCTGTGAGATGCCGCGTGTACCTCCTTCTCGTCGTTGTGAAAACAGACCAGCATCCTGACATCCTTGCCAAGTGGCAACTTAACCAAGGTGGAGGGGTGGGATCAGGTCTTTATGGATCACCCCACACACGAATGCCACCACTGGCAATCTGGTGAGAGGACAGAAGACACAGCCGGCTGTTAAGGAACTCACACCTGAGACAGGGGAGCAGACGCTCCTGGTATACGCCGAGCAGCACAGAGTCTTCCGGAACCTCCACCGAGCACAGATGGCGAGCCGAGCACGGACGGCTAGCCAAGAACACTGGCCGCTCAGGGCGGGTCTTGTCTGGTGCCCTCAGCGACCCACAGAAGCAGCTGTTCCCAGCTTTGGGTTTGGACTCCCGCCATCCGGATCTACAGACACGGCCGCGTGCGGGCCGGTGACAGTCACGTGTCAGAGAAGCCGAGCAGAGACTGAGGGGTAGTCAAGCCCGTGGCCCAGCCTCCTCGGGGGAGCTGAGTCCGAAGGAGAAATGCGATCTGGACCGGCAGGTGCCCGTGGAGGGCTTTGACCCCAGATCTGAGTCTGGACGGCACCCATCAGCCACACAGTCCTCAAAACGACCTATTCATTCAGCAGGACCGGTAGTATTTCCGTTCTTGATGTGAAGACAGAGTCTGAAGAACAGCAAGTAATTTGAGTGTAAGCTTGGACCACTCACAACCAGCCGGGCTTTGTGACACCCACTCCTCATGCCCATCCGCTCCCAGGGAGGGCCACTGTGTGTGTCCTCGCTGGACCTGTGTGTGTGTCTGTGTGTGTCCCTGCTGGACCTGTGTGTGTGTCTGTGTGTGTCCCCGCCGGGACTGTGAGTATCCCCATTGGGTCTGTGTGTCCCCACCAGGCCGTGTCTCCACCATAGCTGGAGCCCTGCTGCGGCCTCTGCCGGAGGGCTGGGCCCACGGTCCTATCTCCTTGGCCACAGCTGTGTTGTCAACAGGGAGAGTCACCTGGCTCCCTCAGGAATCCCAGGCTTGGTGCGCAGCCGGCAGGGTGTGTGAGGACGAGATTAGGCGGGTAGGCCGGCCCCGTGCCTGCAAAGCTCAGTCCTGAGACCGTCTGGGCTGAGGGCAGGGACACAGCAGCCCAAGGCAGGAAGAGAGAAGCAGGAGCAAAAGGCAGAGAGGGTGGGGGCCAGATGACCAGCACAGGAAAGACGCGAGCTGAGCTCTCCAGCAAGTATGGGGCCCACGTCACAGACCCCGCGTGACAGTGTTCACTTTATGCAGTTACAGAACGGGGTCCGCGTGGCTAAGCGGTGTGCTGGTGTCTCATACAAAACGAAGGCCTTTCTCTTTCACATCCTCCTCCCTGAGTGCTAGCCCCACGCTTGCGAGTGGCCAGGCGCCTGCGCACAGCCCGCCC
>NW_027532592.1:4179770-4209901 GCF_008692635.1 Crocuta crocuta
CCCCAGTGCCCCTAGCCACCTGAGCCTCCTGCCCCTTCTCCTGCGGGCGCGTCTCGCCATTCACGTGGTTCTCAAATCCACGGCTTCCTTTCTGTGGTTAGAGGATAAAAAGCTTTCTTTTCTGTTCGCCAGTGTTTAAATGCCTTCTAAAAATGTCCAGAAAAGACTATCAGAGGGGAACAGTCTCTTCCAACTGATTGCTCAAGGAGAGCTCAGCAGGGAGTGGGGGATGGGGGTGCCCAACAATGGGGTCTCTGGTCTCCTGGCCCCCTCCACCCCCACCTCTTGCTGCTGGAACTGCACCCCCTCCTCAGGACTAGACCAGGGGAGAGGATCCGCCCTCCGCTCTCCAGAAGCCAGGAGTCTCGGGAAGCAGGGATGTGGGTTTGGGCCACGAGCCTGCGGATGGGCGGCTGTTTTCAGGGACCTAAGGAGGCCCGCTCCCCTTGCTTCACAAGGTCCACGCAGACCCTCTACAAGGAGCGACTCCGCCGACCCACCGCCTTCTCATAGGTACTTTCTGCCCCCTCATCCTGGGATATGTCTCTCTTTCGCGGGGCCGGAGAATGGTTTGAACCCCCCAGTTTCTGAAGACACCAGGGGACAAGGGGCCATGCTTGGCTGTGCCTGGACCCTGCCCGCACGAGGCATCCTGGGGGAGACCCTCGTCCCACAAGCCACCCTGTGCGAAGCCCTGAGGGTCCTCTGCTCACCTCCCCACCCCACCTTCCTCAACACCATCCATGCAGCTTTCGGGGGAGCGTCAGGCTCCTCTGCTCCCACCCTCCCCTCTACGACCAGTCACCTCTGCCGGGACTCGGTGTCCAGGGAACAGCACACAGATCTCTGTAGGAAACACGAGTGTGTGGAACATGAGCTGGGGGGCAGGAGAGTCTGGATTCCAGTCTACACCACTGCCTGCTGGCCGCATGAGGTTAAGTCAGATTTTGTGGGGAGAGACCTTGACACAGACCCCTGCATGCAGAAAGCTCTTAGCAATGATATTATTATTACTGGCAACTATTTATTCAACACTCAAGCCCTACACTGAACACAGTAAGAATCCCACTACCTTGGGAAGCCCAGGGGGCTCTGTCAGTTAAGTGTCCGACTTTGGCTCAGGTCATGGTCTCACAGTTCACGGGTTCGAGCCCTACATTGGGCTCTGTGCTGACAGCTCAGAGCCTGGAGCCTGCTTCGGATTCTGTGTCTCCCTCTCTCTCTGCCCCTTCTGGCTCTCACTCTGTCTCTCAAAAATAAATAAATGTTTTTTAAAAAAATCCCTCTACCTCAAGGTTCTTTCTGTTGAATTAAGGACTCAGAAATAGGGGCGCCTGGGTGGCTTAGTCGGTTAAGCGTCTGACTTTTGCTTAGGTCATGATCTCATGGTTCATGGGTTCGAGCCCCGCGTCGGGCTCTGTGCTGACTGCCAGCTCAGAGCCTGGAGCCTGTTTCAAAGTCTGTCACTCCCTCTCTCTCTAACCCTCCCCTGCTCACGCTGTCTCTCTCTCTCTCCTAGAAATAAATAAAAAACATTAAAAAAAAAAAAGGACTCAGAAATAAACCACTGGAAATAATGCTATAAAATACACACACACACACACACACACACACAGACACACACACACACGATCCTCTTAATATTTTGTCTTGGACCGCAGTTCCTGACCTGGAGCTTCTAAATTCCTCAGAATTTCCTGGGTGACAGTGTCTTTTGTTCTAATGAGGTGACTTTCAGGGGAAGGGAGGGGTGGGTCCTGGGGCACCAGAAAGTCTAAGCCACATTTAGAAGCTTGGAACTTTCACCCCTTCCCCATTTGTGCGCACACGTGTGCTCCCTCTCTCAAAAATAAATAAACATTAAAAAAAAAAAAAAAAGAAAATCTTGGGACTTTCAGCCCCATCCCCATTCTCTGGGGAGAGGCAAGGTGCTAGAAAATGAATTAACAATCAATCCTTCCTACATGATGAAGCCTCTGTGAAAATCCCTGGGGCACCTGAGGGGCTCAGTCGGTTAAGCATCTGACTCTTGATTTCGGCTCCAGATCATGATCTCACAGTTTGTGGGTTTGAGCCCTGTGTTGGGCTCTGTGCTGACAGCACAGATCCTACTTGGTTGGGATTCTCTCTCTCCCTCTCTCTCTCTGCCCCACCCCTCCCCAAATAAATAAACATTAAAAAAAAAGAAAACCCCTAAAATTCAGGGTTCTGAAAGGTTCCAGGCTGTGAACACATCTGCATGCCAGGAGGGTGGTGTGCTCCGGCTCTGCGGGATCCTTCAGGACCTCGCCCTATGCACCTCTTCAACTGTATCTTTTATTATATTCTTTACAATAAGCTGGTAGGTGTAAGTGTTTCCCTGAATTCTGTGAAACATTTTAGCAAATTATCAAACCCAAGAGGGGGTTGTGGGACCCCCAATTTATAGCCAGGCGGTGAGAAGTATGGGGATTGTGGCTGGCCTCCAGTGTGGTACAGTCTTATGGGGCTAAGCCCTAACCTGTGGGATCTGACGCCAGCCCCAGGTGGAGGAGTTGGAACGGAATTGTGGGGCACCCAGCCAGCATCGGGGAATTGACACCAATGGTGTGGGGCAGAATCTCACCGGGTGTCAGAGGTGCCAAGAGCGAGGGTACAGGAAACAGCACATTTTCCTGAGACAAATGCAGAATTCATAAACCAGCCACCTGTGGCACAGAGCCTGGCGTGCCGGTGAGTGGGGAGGGGTGGCACTAATAATGCCCAGAGAGCAGAGGGATGTGGCACCCGTGCAAGGCTGTGATGCACAAGCAGGACTGCGGTCAGTAGAGTGAGCAGTGAGTCCAGGCAGCAGTGGGAGGTGGGCGCGGAGATGTGAAGGTGCAGGCAGCATGTTTGGGGTGGACAAATGCTGGATGGTTCCTTGGGTTTGAGCTCCCCCCCCCCCACTGCCAGCCCCAGTGTCCACTTAGATGCCCACTCAGTGCTGGGGAAACCCTTGCAGTAGGTAATCAGTCCCACAGGGATTGGTACAGCATAAACATGGATATAAATAAGCCCAGTCAGAATGAAGGTGGCTTAGGAAGGCTGTGCCAAATGCATTCTCCTGTTCTTTAGAGATGAGAACAAAGAAGCACAAAGCCTAACAGTTGCCGGCAACCATCTTGGGACCATGAAAATCAGACAGAAAGAAATGGAGTGAGTCCTTGGGGAAACTGCTGAGCTGCCAGATCAAGCCTTGCCTGAAGCTCACACCATAATGGACTTTTTTTTTTTTTAAGCCCCAGGAACAAATAAATCCCTGTCTTATATAAGCCAGTTTGAGCTAAGCTTTCCAGATTCTTGATGTTCATGTATCACAGAACTGCGGGTGCAGAGAGGGATGTAAAAGGCATTGAAACTAGAAAGGAAGTTGAGGAGTAAACCATGGGAGTCTTTCCTCGTTCCACACTAGGACACCAGACTTCATATAGGCAGCAGGAGACTCGCTGAAAATTGTTGAGGAAGGAGGTGGCGTAATGGAATCTGTTTTTCGGAAATTAGCTCTCATGGCAGGATGAGTGACAGACTGAAGAGAAGGGAGATTAGAAGCAAAAAAAAAAAAAAATGTGATTAGTAACGGATCTGGGAAAGGACATTTTATCAAATATCCCCAGATGTCGATGTCGTGGGGAGAGTGGGCGTTGGTGAGCAGGCAGTCACTCCTGCCCAGCTTCTCCTTTTATCGGCACTGAAGGCCTTTCCTTCACCCCTAAAAGCAAACAGCTCACAGCTGAGCGGCTCCAAATCCTAGTATTGTAATAAGTCCGTAGGCTATCCAGTTGTCTTAGAAGTTTCAAACAGACAGAAGCCTTTTATTTAGAAATCTAAAACAAAGTGATTTTAATTTACTTAATTTTAAAAATTTATTTACTGCTCATTTATTTTAGAGAGAGAGAGAGAGAGAGGGAGAACAAATGGGGGAGGGGCAGAGAGACAGAGGGAGACACAGAATCCTAAGCAGGCTCCAGGCTCTGAGCTGTCAGCACAGAGCCCGATGCAGGACTTGAACCCACAAACCGTGAGATCATGACCTGAGCCGAAGTTGGATCCTTAACCGACTGAGCCACCCAGGTGGCCCAAACTAATGATAAAGAGTGAGGAAAAGGGGCACCTGGGGGGCTTGGTCCGTTAAGCATCCAACTTCGGCTCAGGTCATGAATCTCATAGTTCGTGAGTTCAAGCCCCATGTCAGGCTCTGCACTGACAGCTCAGAGCTTGGAGCCTGCTTCAGATTCTGTCTGTCTGTCTCTCTCTCTGCCCCTCCCCCAGCTTGTTTTCTCTCTCTCAAAATAAATATTTTTTTAAAGATTTAAAAAAAGAGTGAGGACAAGAATACACCCCAAAACAAGAAGCCGTAACAAGGTGTCCCCACTCCCTTGTGAATCGCTGATCTAAATCATCGTGCTCCCAGCTGCCCGGGGGAGCACCTGTCACGCAGGGGATGCGAGAGGCCTCCAGGGCTCACGTGGCTCAGTCCCCACATCCCTGAGGAGTATGAACATCTGTGTCTCCCCTCCCAGTGTCCATAGAGAGCCCCAGCTGGCCCACTGCTCCGGCATGGCCCAGGGCTCCACATGCCCTTCGCCCCTGCCTTGCAGCCTCCTCCTGGGCACACAGTGCTCCCTGACCTGGCCGTATCTGTCCTCAGCCCCCAGAGTTTCCCACAGGCAGACTGCCCCCTGCGTCCCAAACCCACTGCCTAATCCACACAATTCCCATTGCTTGCGTTGCCGGCTCCCTGTTTGTGAAAACTCCTGTACAGCTTCTGAGGGTCATAAGACCCAGGAGCTGGGCTCATGACAGCCCCCTGCCAGCTCTGCATCCAAGGGGACAGGGGAGCCGCCATCTGACAATTGCCCTTTTTGTTGTAGAAACAGAAGCCTGAACACACCCAGTGGTTTACAATCCAGAGAGTTTCCTACAAGGTTTGATGGCACTGCCCGCTGGCTTCCTGTTAGCAGAACAAAGTTTCAGGCTGAGTCACAGCGGCGAGCCCAGCCCAGCAGTGATTCACCAGGGCTGCTAACACCGCCCCTGCCGCCCCACCGGCCACCGCGGGCGCTGCCCCCGCCAGGCTGCTGTGGCCCCAGCTTGGCCGGATCCCAGGAGCAAGGCAGGCTGAGCCGTGTTCCTGATCCTCCCTCCCGGGAGGCCCACGACTGGCAGCAGCACCCACAGGCCGGCCTTGAGATCCGGGGACCCGATGGGGCCTGAATCGGGGCTGTTCCAGGGACGCCCAGGAAGGCGCTCCAGCTTCCAAACTCGTCCCCACCCTGCCCTCCGCATGACGGAAGAGTCCTCCCTCTGAGTTTTCTCCGTCTTCCTTTACGGCACAAATACAGCTTAAATGGGCCACTCACACCCGAATATGATGAACGTGATGACCTCACTGGAGAAATGACCCAGGACAGTGCCAGGCCAGGAGCGGCAGGCAGGGGACAGGCTCAAGTGTCCAGAGCATCTGGGTGTGGCCCAGGTCCAGGCCTGCCTGCAGCGCCCACACTGGGAAGGCCCTCACCGTCTGCCGGGATGCAGTTTGGGGGCTTCTCCCGATTCTGAGACCCTCCTGAGGGGCCTCTGTACGCAGCGTGCCACGCAGTTTCTGCAGGGACAAACTCAGGGACAAAATACAGGGGCTTGAGGCCACACCCAGACTCGGACACCAAAGGTCACAAGTGGGCCTGTCACATGCATAGTCGCCTGCACAGCAGCCTAGGAAACACAGCCCCTCCTGACGGCAGGGACGAGGGGGACGGTCCCCATGCACACAGCGGACCCAGGTTCTCTGATCCAGGGTCCAGGGTCGGCCACAGCATAGCTGATTAGTTCCTAGATTCAGCAAAACCCCAGACGTGGCCACATAACGTGAGAGTCCACCATCAGGGGTGGCAGCCGGTTCACCGGTCACATAGCCACCAGCAGCCCCCAACTCTGTGTCTGGACAGCACGTGGAAGGCCCTCCCGCAGACCCCGCCAGGGCCCCGCCCCAGGGGAGGCGAAAGCAGAAACCCCAAGGTATCGAGAAGGGAAGGCAGCTGCCTGGGGACAGGCTGTGCTGCAGGAGCCCAGAGAGCCCCTGACCCCTCAGAGGCCTTGGGGACCCTCCCAGCCCCTGGGGTAACCACCCCCGCCCCAGAAGCCTCAGGGACCCTCCTGGATTATGGTCCAGGAGATAGCAGCTCGGCCCCCTGCTCAGTGGGTGTGTCTCCCGCCCTGGCATCTCACAGACGTCTTAAATTTGACTACTTCTGAAGTACAATTCCCCTTCTCCCCCACACCCTCCGACCTCCAAACTCACTGACTCCCCTTCACCTCCTTTATCTCTGCTCCTCTTGCCCCAGGAACTTGGTACGTGCTGCACCCCGCTCACAGCTTGCGGTTCCGGAGCCCCCTCCTCCCCGCACTCAGGCCCTGGCACCTGGGGGCTCAGGGCCCCTGCCCCAGGGAGGACCCCTCGGCTACTCTGCTGGCCCCTCCTGGCCACACAGGCCCAGCTTCTGAGGCACACTTGCCGCTGCCATGGCCGCGCATGCGCAGGGTGACCGCCTCATCAGTGTCCGCAGCCGGCAGTCCCCCGTCGCTCCCGGTACCCCCAGGGGCCGGCACAACCCGAACGACTCTGACCAACCAATGAGCTCGGTTTTGTCTCTTTGTTTTCACCGAGCTCCTTATTTATTGAGGTCTAGCTGACAGACACCGTGATTCAATACTTGTGTATGTTGTGAAACGATCACACGAAAGTCTAGTTAACCACCACCACCGTGCACGGTCACTGAAAACATCCCGCCCGGCTGTGAGCACAGGAGAAGGTCTGCGAGAAAGGGGGCTTCCAGCACGGCAGGCAGAGGGCGTGATAAACCGGTTCTACCCTTTGTCTACACTCCCTGCCCACCTTCCTGCTTCCAGAATGCAGGCCTGAGGAGGCACCACGCGGCCGGGTGAGGGGAGCACACGGGGACACACAGGAACAGCTGGGCACAGGGGAGCTGTACGCATGCCGCTCCTTCTCATCCCTGCGACTATGCAGTGTTTCAAGCGCTCAGTGATTTTGGGGAAGCCCCTGGGGGGATCGGTCAGTTAAGCATCCAACTTCGGCTCAGGTCATGATCTCACCGCTCTGGGTTCGAGCCCCACATCAGGCTCTGCACTGACAGCTCAGAGCCTGGAGTTGCTTCGGATTCTGTGTCTCCCTCTCTCTGCCCCTCGCCCACTCACTCTCTGTCCTTCTCTGTCTCTCAAAAATGAATAAACTTTAAAAAAAATGTTTTAATGGGCTTGGTGATTTTTGAAATTCTGTATGAAAATGATACGAGATTTAATTTTTCCGAGACCTTGCAGTCCATTCCATCCAGAGGGCATGAAATACCAACATGGCTGGTACGATATTCAGAAATTACATTGTCACAGTTTTTGACCCATTCAGAGATGGGTGCTGGTAGCTTCTAAGACGGAGAGTCTGGAAGGCTTGGTTTCTGGTCTTGCAGTTATTTTGGAATCAGAGCCACGTGGGATCAGATCAGTGCGGCAAGTCTGTGACAACGCCCCAGTCGGTCCTACAGATGACAATGCAGCGCTTGGCTCTAGGCAGAATGGTGTGGACAGAGGCACTGGGGCCTGTGAACAGACTGGGGGGTGGGTGTGGGGTCTTGGGTCAGGGGGCAGGGAGGAGCCACCCCTCACCTCCCACTGCCAGGCTCCCAGGCACTTGGGGCCGCCAGGTGAGAAGGATCTGAGTTATATATCTGATACTCGATATGAACCTGTCAACCCCAAATGACAACATTTTTATGTGTGTCCCACAGGACCCATCTTCCAGCTCGCTGGGACACCGGGGTACGAAGCTCAGAAGTTACTGGATCGCGTTCCTGGAAGAGAAGGTGCGCTGCTTTCCCGGCCCGTGCGCACACGCTGCCACACCCTGGTCTGGCTTCGGTTCAACCTGTCTGCCCTTCTATCTCACTGAGCAGCACAGCCGTGCTCTGAAAACCTGTTCATGGTTCGGTTTTTGTAAACAGGCCATGTGTGAAAGGCACTGAGGGAGCTTCAAATTCTGGAAGGAAGGATGGCTACAAAGATGGCTAAATGCTTTGAGTCAGTGTTAGGAGGAAAGAGTCACAATCAAACCTGTGTGTGCACACTGTGGTTAAAAGTTTCAAATAACGTCAATGTACACTTGATAAACTTCTGGAATGGATTTACCAAAATTGATCATAGTTACATTAAGGTGATGGAATATGGGTAATTTCTTTTTTTTATTTTTTAATGTTTATTTTAATTTTGAGACAGAGCACAAGCGGGGGAGGGGCAGAGAGAGAGAAAGAGAGACACAAAATCCAAAGCAGGTTCCAGGCTCTGAGCTGTCGGCACAGAGCCCCATGCAGGGCCCAAACTCACAAACTGTGAGATCGTGACCTGAGCAGAAGCTGGATGCTTAATCGACTGAGCCATCGCCACCCAGGCACCCCCACAATAAACTTCTTTTAAGTTGAGGCAAATCTGTATTTCAAAGGCTTTAAAAACATTAATATTTCCCATTACAATAAAATTTAAATTTAACAATTAGAATACCCCTAAAGCCAATGAAAATTAAGAGGTGAAGAAGGAAAATAGCAGATTCTTTGTAAGCAATGATCCAGGCAGTTCACGTGTGCAGGAGGGGCTCTGGCTCACATCTGTGCCTGTCTGCGCTGGGGCCCGTGCACCTCTGTCCACATCAGGAGTGTCTGTATTTTGGCCAACAGCATATACGTCCCTTCCTCAAGCCCTTGGAACGGACGGAAACTACCTCAGAGAGGCACCCCACATCTACACACACACACACACTTCACAACCACACATGCAGACCCCACATGCACACACCCATGCACACTCACACCACACACACACTCACATGCACTCACACCACACACACTCCACACACCACAGTGCACACTCACACACTCTCACACATGCACACTCACACACTCACACACACCCACACATCCCCAGACACTCTCACAGGCACACTCACACCTCACACAGGCACACTCACACCACACACCTTACATGCACACTCATACACACTCACATGCACTCATACCACACACACACTCACACCAAAACTCACACACACACCACACACACCATACATGCACACGCACACACAATTCACACACATGCTCATACTCTCACACCACACATTCACATGCACACATGCACTCATACACTCCACATATCACTCACACATGCACACTCACACTGTCATATACACCTGCACACACATACACACACACTGACACAGGCTCATACATACCATACCACACACATGCACACTCACATACATACAGCCACACACTCACACACACTCACTCAGTGTGAAACCCTTCAGGCCTTAGGGAGTTCTCGCTGGCCTTTTGGTTTGCTAAGCACAACTCTGAAGGCCAAAAAAAAAAAAAAAAGGTAAACATTGTCATGCTCTGCAAATATAAAATTGCTGCATATGGGGGGGCATTTGGGGGGCTCCTTCAGTTAAGCATCCCACTCTCGACTTCAACTCAGGTCATGATCTCTGGTTCGTGGGATCGAGTCCCACTTCAGGCTCTGTGCTGACAGCTCAGAACCTGCTTGGGATTCTCTCTCTCCCTCTCTCTGTCCCTGCTCCATTCACGTGCTTGCTCTCTCGCTCTCTCTCAAAATAAATTAACTTTAGCAAATAAATAAATAGAAAGGAAAAATCTCTTCTTTCTCATCCTAAAATGCCCTGTCCCCTGGCGAGAAATCACCACACACCCGGGACAAGTGCCCTTGCTCCTCCTGAATTCACGACACGGCTCTGCTGCCTCCACTATGACACCACTGGGTGTCAACAGTAAAACAGCCCGAGTTGGTCAGTCTTGTCGTCAACACAAATAGTGTCCATTTTCCCCTCTACGCACCTAATGGCCTCTGCTATACACTTGGACATAAATGGAAACTTCCGGAAATAACCTCAAAAAGAGACGCAATAAACCTGGAGCAGGCTCTCCTAACCAGTGATGCCGTGGTGAGCAGACTCATGACACCCGTCCGGTCCAGGCCACCGGGCTTGGTCAGGACTTCCAGGACCTTCCAGTACAGGACCAGGTGACTTGGTGAAGGCCAAAGATCGGCCTGAGATCGGCAAAATAGAAATCAACTTCCTGGGATGGGGGAGTGGATTGAATTGCAACAAAGGTTCTATTTGGAGCAAAAATGCTCTCTCCTCCCTTGTCTCTAACCATCAGCTTAACGTGCTTTCATAAGCAACAATGGAACACTCCATAAAGTGAGACAGTAGGCTGACATTCAGCCTTAGAATTCAGCAGCAAGACTTCTGATGAAAATGTATAGCATATATTTTAAACAAGGGAATTAAGAGAAATCTGAAAATGCTGATTCTGTAGAATATATAAATAGGCTTTACAAGTTCCCCAAAACAGTGGTAACAACAGTTAACTATTATCCAAAATGCTTTTACAAAGTTCCTCCGCTTTCCACAGTTATATAACTATCTACTCAGAACCAATAAAAACCCACCCTTTTCCCTGTAAGATTGAACTGGATAAATCAAATCTCCAATAACAAGTGAGACACAAACGTCATTTAATTAGATATGACAAGCTGCCATCAGGACTGAGGACTGTGCTTCACAGGGTGAAGGGAAATGCCTACAACGATATGTTGGTAAGCGCTTAACAACCACCTCTCCACAGAAGGGCTCTGCCTGGCAGCCTTCACCAATTTCTGTGTCATAAATGCCCCCGTCAAAGCCAATTTCAACCCACCATCCCCAGATGCAGAGTGCAGAGTGGGCGCCCAGTCACGCGCCACCGTAGTGTCTCCACCCCCTACATACAAGAGGCGCGGACAGCCTCAAAGGTGTGCACTGAGAAACAAAATGTCACACAGTACTTGGGAAGTATGGCTTTTGAGTATTTCCCGCCACTGCTTGAAATATAATTGACTTAATTGTAAGTTATAAAGTTTAATTTCTAGTAATGGACTTGTTTAACGAGCAGTGTAGAAAATTCCTGCAGATTTAACAACCCACACTCGTGAGCCGGCGGACCCAGCTCCTGTCCGCTGCTCCTGGGAAAGTCTCCTGGGGCCCACGCCGTGGCTTCCAGAACATCAGCTATATGGGTAATGGAGAGTTTCCCTGCAGGCCAGGGACTTGACGACTCAGAGAGTCTCAGACAGAAGACGCCTCAACAGCCGAAGCACAGAGGACCACACTGAAGGGTCCACTCCTTAGCTCAGGAGAGAAGCTGATAAATGTGAGGAAATAATTCTGATACATAAAAGTACGTGACAGCGATGGAGGATTTACAGGTTCAGTCTGAGAGCAGATCTGCCCTGGTCTGTTGAACACGTAACAAGGCTGTCTCTGTACAGACAACTCCCAACCTAGAACGGCTCCAATTCCTCGTTTTCGACTCCGTGATGGAAACAAGGCACTACGCACGCAGTGGAAACCATACTTCCAGTTATAGGTTTTGGCCTTTTCCTAGGCTGGCGACCTGCGACATTCTCTGGTGAGGCTGGGCAGTGGTCCCTGCTTCCCTCTGGCCAGCAATCAAAGGGGTCTAGACCGCACCCCCATAGCCGTTCTGCACCCACGTAACCATTCCGCTCTTCACCTTCAGTACGGTATTCAATAAGTTACACGAGCTATCCAACACTTGGCTATGAAACAGGCTTTGTGTTAGATGATTTTGCCAACCACAGGCTAATGTAGGTTTCTGAGCAGTTTTGAGGTTGGCAGGTGTATTAAGTATATTTTCGGCTTAACGATATTTTCCACTGAAAAGGGGTTTATTGAACTTGACTCTGTTGTAAGTTGAGGAAATTGTGTATTAATATCTCTTGTGCGCTGTGTAAATAAAACCAGTGAATGAAACAAAGTATCAGTTGAGTTATACTGAATAGGAAAATCCAAAAACACCCAAAGAGGTCAAATCTGAGTGTCAGGTTGGGGCCGGACTGGATGGAGAGCTGGCTGGCCCACACTTACAGGATGCACATCTGTCCACTTTGCACCCAGAGACAAAGCAAACAAACAAACAGAACAAAACCACAAAAGCCAGGGTCATTCTGTATAATTCCAGCCCACAAAATAAGAAACCTTGAACCTTTCCTGCAGGTTACCGACCCCTACAAAAAAACATCTCTCTCCTAACTTTGTCAGTGTTGATGTCTGAAGATCCGTCTCAGCCTCTGAATACTAAAATCATGCAAGAAAACTACTAATTTTTCTGCCATAAACAGACTGACTATAAACTCAGTGATTTGGTAAGTCCTTCCCTTTAAATACCTGTTGCATTTTTTCCTTGCACAGCCTGCCTTTCTGAAGCTGGACTCCCTTACAAACCTCGTTATAAGCCAAGTTGTCTTTTTAGGTGCTTTTTATCTCTGAGTCCTTCTGTGACAGCAACTTGCTCATCTGTCCCCATCTTGTGGTCCTACATGCCTCTCTCCATACCTGTTTCTAGTCATGGCCATGTGGCCCCTGTCAAGCCAAACCTCTCACAAATAACAACTGTTAACTCTGGGCAAAATACAAAAACTACTGAAGACGCTGGACAGTAACCAGAACAGAGAAATACTGGAAGGAAACGAGTGCTTGCACGGAGGGAAAAGAACTGGGTGCATTTCCTGATTTTTATGACTTTTACCCTGAGGGAAGTCCTCGAATCACAGCATCTGAGGCAGCTAGAGGTCAGAAAGAAACTCCAAAGTCTTACTCACGTGAAGAACACAGAGCACAGAGTGGAGAGACACGGCTCCTGGAGAGCATAGGGGGACCCTGAAATGGGGAGAGACAGCAAGCGGGAGCCCCAGATCGCACGTATACATTTTGTCCAAGTCTCTGGCTCGTGCCAGAGACACACGTGTATGAAGCAGACCTCAAGCCGTCCGACAAAGACTACATGATACGAGCAGAAATTTGACCTGCCATTCGCAGCAGAGAAGATAAGGTTAGCAGTCTGAATTCAACCAAGTCAACTGCCTGCTATCAGGAAAACAAAAACAAAAACAGAAAACCATGACTCTTCAGGGCAACATACCAGAACTAAGAATCTCTACAGCACATCATTCATAACGTCCAGACATTCGGGCACCTGGGGGATCAGTGGATTAAGCGTCTGACTCTTGATCTCAGCTCAGGTCAAGATCTTACGGTTCCTAAATTCAAGTCCCGTGTTGGGCTCTGTGCTGACAGTGAGGAGCCTGCTTGGGATTCTCTCTCTGCCCTTTCCCTGCCCACATGCATACATGCTCTCTCTCTCTCAAAATAAATAGATAAACTTAAAAAAAAATACTTATCATCCAAAGAAATAGGAAGATGTTATCTACACTCAAGAAAAAAGTAAAGTCAACCAAGATCAACCCTGAAATGATTCACATATTGGAATTAGCAGATAAGCTATAGAACAATTATTATAACTAAGCTTGAGGACAGAAAGGAAAGTATGCTTGTAATAAATGAAAAATCAGCAGGTAACTATAACCTATAAAAAGAACTGAATAGAACTTCTGGAACTGAAGTATATCTGAAATGTTGAAAACCACTAGATGGGCTTAACAGCAGAATGAAGCTGAACCTAAAGACAGATTAATAGATTTCTTTTCGGGGTGCCTGGGGGGCTCAGTCGGTTAAGTGTCCAACTTCAGCTCAGGTCATGATCTCACAGTTTGTGGGTTCAAGCCCCACGTTGCGTTCTATGCTGACAGCTCAGAGCCTAGAGCCTGTTTCAGATTCTGTGTCTCCCTCTCTCTCTGCCCCTCCCTTGCTCACACTCTGTCTCTCTCTGTCTCAAAAATAAAGAAACATTTAAAAATTTAAAAATATAGATTTCTTTTCTTTTTTCTTAGCTTTACTTATTTATTTTGAGAGACAGAGAGACAGAGCACAAGCAGAGGGGGGAGCAGAGAGAGGAGGAGACAGAGAACTGGAAGCAGGCTCCAGGCTCTGAGCTGTCAGCACAGAGCCCGATGAGGGCTCAAACTCATGAACCATGAGATCATGACCTGAGCCGAAGTCAGACGCTTAACTGACTGAGCCCCCCACCCCAGGCGCCCCAGTAGGTTTCTTTTCTAATCTGAAGAGCAAAAGGGAGGAAAAATGATTTAAAAAATTAACAGAGCTTCAGGAACCTGCAGGACGTTATCAAAAGAGTAAACATATGTGCAATTGGAGTCATGGAGGAAAAGGGAAATAAAATGAAATAGACAAGATACTTGAAGACATAATGGCTATGCATTTCCCCAAATTGCTACATCCCGTCTAGACAGCAAGCTCAGTGCAAGTAAGGAATTCTGAGTTGTGCCTCCTTAGTGGTCCACACAGCACCTAACGAAGTTAGGCCACATGGCAGATTTACAGCTTGTACATATTTATACATTCAGCCCCGAAAATTCTTTATTGAGTGCTTACTGTGTGTAAAGCACAGTGAAAGGGCCTAGAGACACAAAGATGCTTTAGTTACAGCTGCTGTGCTCAGTGGGGGAACCGGATTTTGGAAAAGATGAGGAGAAGCCTGGCTGCTTCTTTTTGAGGGAGGAAAGGGTTTCATTCTCTCCCAGGCGTTTCATCATGATTTGGTTGGTTTGCTTACAGTCGTCCCTGCTGAGGGGAAATATAACCCTGGGAATCCGGAGTGAGAAGGGGTCGCCTGTCAGCAGGTGAAAGTGACAGGTACCTCTCTCCAGACCCCCTTCACACAGTCCTTCTCTCCCTGAAACCCTGTTCGTTTAGGACAAAAGGGGGCCTCGTCCGCACAATTTTCACTAATTTTGCTTGAAGGTGTCTTTAGCTTTTAGAAGAATGTATATCCTCAGGACCCTGCCAGGTGATTAACCATGACACGCTCAGATGCTTGTGTGATATATAAGGAGAAACAGCTGGACTTCAGGAAGCGCACACAGAGGAGGGAACGCCTCTGCAGGGCCCTAAAGAATAGGAGGCAACGGTGGGGCGCCTGGGTGGCCCAGTCGGTGAAGCATCCGACTTCAGCTCAGGTCACGATCTCACAGTTTGTGGGTTCAAGCCCCACATCAGGCTCTGTGCTGATGGCTCAGAGCCTGTTTCAGATTCTGTGCCCCTTCTCTCTGCCCCTTCCCCACTCATTCTCTGTCCCTCAAAACTGAATAAATGCTAAAAAATTAAAAAAAAAAAAAAGGAGGCGACGGGATTAGGTTTGTGTGTGCGTGTCAGAGGGACAGCAAGGCAGACAGGGCCAGAGAGACAGACGCAAGGGAAGCGGGACTCTGGGCATCCCTCTGTGTGTGGGACCCTGTGGCACGCTCCCGGGCCGCTCGCACGGGGACCGCTAGCAGTTGTGACGCTGAGGGGCAGCCTGTCCACAGACCCAGCAACACGCCCGACGGGCAGGTGACAGCCTGAGAGGCCCCTTTGAGTCCCCTGTGGCTGTGAGGACGTGGTTGGGCACAGTGCCCAAAACGAGATGCCTGGACCCATCAATTTGGTAAACCCCCTTGAAATGAGCTGCTGGAAATGTCTCATTTCTGTTATAAGAGAGAATTCACCCATACGGATATGAGCAGAAATTAGATTTCGGTATGTCTGCAGGAGCCTCTGAGTCCAGGAAGTGGCATTTATGAGTCTGGGTATGCATCTGTCAGTGGCTCCATAAGTGACTTCAGTCAGCGTTTGAGGCTCCCTGGTGCCTGCATAGCTGCCAGTTGGGGCTAATATTCTTTTTTTTTCTTCATTTTTTAGAATGTTTACTTATTTTTGAGAGAGCACAAGCAGGGGAGGAGCAGAGAGAGAGAGGGAGATACAGAATCTGAAGCAGGCTCCTGGCTCTGAGCTGTCAGCACAGAGCCTGACATGGGGCTCAAACCCACGAACCATGAGATCATGACCTGAGCTGAAGTCAGATGCTCAACTGACTTCACCCAGGCACCCGGGGGCTAATATTCTCTGCTCTCCACTTCACCTTTCACATCTGTCATACGGGGGTAGCTGTCCTCTCCTGAGTTACCCCCGTGTGCCTGGCACCATGATAAGCACTTTACTTGCCTTATTTCTAATCCTTCCAACCTTCCTGAAGTGGGCGCTATTCAGTTTGTAACAGGACGCTGCTGAATCTCAGAGGCTTAGTGGATGTGGAAAAGTCACATAAGCTAATAAGTAGTAGTGCCAGGACTCTATCGGATGCCTCTCGCCTTGTTATGTCAGCGTGCTCTTATTCATTACTTGATATATAAAGAACACTCTAGAGAGAAGAGGAGGGGGCGGAGAAGGGGGAAGAGAAGGAGGGAAAGGAGGAGGAGGAGAAGGAGGAGGAGAAGGAGGAAGGGAAGAGGAGGAGGAGAGGGGAAGGAGGAGGAGAGAGGGAGGAGGAAGAGGAGGAGAGGGGGAGGAGGAAGAGGAGGAGGGGGGAGGAGGAAGAAGAAGGAAGCTCAGTATCTAGGATCATGGAATGTAAATCTAGATGAAAGAAGAGATATGGCCTAAATCAACTAGAGACTGTAAACAAAGCAGGGAAAAAGCCACAGGCTGCAAGGACCATGCATAAAAAAGTCAAAGAGTATTTGAGTTGCACACCTGGTGTGTCCCCTGAAAATCACTGGAAACTCAGGTTTTCGTGTTGTATCCATCCGAACTGTATGACCAACCCAGAGTCCTACTTCCAAAGCACACGAGACACCAGGCTGTGCGTCCCCACTGCAAGATGTCCACAGCCTGCAGGTGAGTCTCCAGAGTTTGCAAATCTGCAGCAGGGGAAGAATGGTTGTTGATGAGTACAAGGGAGCCTGCTCAACCGTCTCTGTGTTCTGGTGGGCTTAAGATTTTCCAGAACTCAAGTTTAAACGTGAGAAAGGGGAAAAGGGAAAGCAGAAGAAAAATGGCTGTGCCTGGGATGGAAAACGAGTGATGCCCGAAAACAAAGAAGAAATCCTGATAAAATACGTGACTCGTGAAGGGGCCTCTTTTCCTGGTTCTAGGATTTCAAGAGGAGCAAACTTGGGGAAGAGAGAAAAAACTTGTGCTGTGAAAGCCTGAGAGTACTTCCACAGATGTGAGGGACTCTGAATGACCAAGAAAAGCCAGCGTCTTGGAAGAGAGGCCCGAGGGGCCCACTATGGCGGAGCCCGAGCACCTGCACAGGGAGCTCGTGACCAGGGGGCAGGCTTCCGACACACGACCGCTTGCAGTGACCCTAACTGTGTCCCAGAACAAAACTCAAAGGTATGCCTAGGATATCGAAATACACATATCAAAAATGTATCTTTTTTTAAATTATTTTTCTCCCTAAAGGAAGAAAAGCCTATGACATATTAAGTTTTTTTCACGAAACTAAACAAAAATAAAAGACCTGGTAATTCTCTTTTAAAAAATTGTTTCTCGGGGTGCCTGGCTGTCTCAGTCAGTGGAGTTGCGATCCTTGATCTTGGGTTGGGAGTTCGAGCCCCAAATAGAGATTACTTAAATATAAAATCTTTACGGGTGCCTGGGTGGATCAGTCAGTTAAACATCTGACTCCTGATTTTGGCTCAGGTCATGATTTCACGGTTTGTGAGATTGAGCCCTGTGCTGGGCTCTGCGCTGATAGCACAGAGTCTGCTTAAGATTCTCTCTCTCCCTCTCTGTCTCCCAGGTGGTCTCTTTCTCTGTCTCTCTAAATAAATAAATAAACATTTTTAAAAATTTATTTTCTTTTTTTTTTTAAAGTTTAATTTTGAGAGAGAGACAAGAGCACGAACAGGAGAGGGGCAGAGAGAGAGGGAGACACAGAATCCAAAGCAGGTTCCAGGCTCCATGCTGTCAGCACAGAGCCCAATGTGGGGCTCAAACCTGCGAATGGCGAGATCATGACCTAAGTCAAAGTTGGATGCTTAACTGACTGAACCCCCCCAAAAAAATTGTTTTCATATTAATAGGAGCACAAAAATATCCAGCATTCAATATGGCGAAATGAACAATGTTAAGCATCCAATGAAAGACTAGTAACCATACAAAGGAATAGGAAAACCTTAACCTTAACAAGGAGAATGACCAATCAAGATAAACCGACCCAGAACTGATAGCTCCAGATGTGAGCATTAACAGATAAGGACATAAACGCAGTCATTATAGTTGTATTACATGTGTTCAAAATTGAAGTGGACACGTGAAAGTTATTTCTTAAAGACTCTTACCAAACTTCTAGACAATACAGAGCAATGAAACAGAACAAAGAGCCCAAAAATAAACCCATGCATATTTGGTCTACTAATTTATGACAAAGGAAGCAAGAATACACAATGGGGAAAATACAGTCTCATCAGTAAACAGTGCTAGGAAAACTGGACAGTCACATGCAAAAGAAGAAACCCGAACCCCAGTCTTACACTATATACAAATATCAACTCAAAATAAATTAAGGATTTAAATTTCAGATCTGAAAGTATAAAAATCCTAGAAGAAAATATAGGTTATGAGCTTCTTGACACCTGTCTTGGCCATGAGGTTTGGATTTGACACCAAAAACCAAAAGCAACAAAAGCAAAACTAAACTAGTGGAACCACATCAAACTAAGAAGCTTGAGTGCTGTTGGTGGGAATAAAATTTGATGCAGTCACTGTGGAAAACAGTACGGAGGTTCCTCAAAACATTAAAAATAGAGCTACCTTATGGTCCAGTCATTTCACTTCTGGGTATACATCCAAAGGACTGAAAGCAGGCCATCAAAGAGGTATCTGCACCCTTGTATTCATGCAGCATTACTCACAGTGGTGAAGGTACGGAAACAACCTAAGCGTCTATCAGTGGATGAATGGGTAAAGGTGTGCGCGCGCACACACACACACACGCACACACACAAGCACGCACACATGCACACACATACATACAGTGGGATATTATTCAGCCACGAGAAAGGAAATCCTGACACTTGTGACATTGCGGATGGGCCCTGATGGTGTTATGCTAAGTGCAGTACCACTCAGTATCACTTCCACGTGCAACCAAACAACAGCACAAGTCAGGCTCACCAAAACAGAGAACAGACAGGTGTCTGGGGGGCTCAGGCGGTGAAGTGTCCGACTTCGGCTCAGGTCATGATCTCATGGTTCTTGAGTTCAAGTCTCATATCGGGCTCTGTGCTGACAGCCTGGAACCTGCTTCAGATTCTGTGTCTCCCTCTCTCTCTGCCCCTCCCCTGCTTGTGCGCTCTCTCTCTCCCTCCCTCTCTCTCTCTCTCTCAAAAATAAATAAATATTTAAAAATTAAAAAAAAAAGAAAGAAACAGAGAATAGACAAGTGGTTGCAATGGCAGGGAAGGGGGCAATAGCGAGGTTGATAAAAGGGCACAAACTCTCAGCTATAAAGTGAATAAGGACTGAGGATCTAATGCAGAAGATGGGGACTCCAGCTGATAATACTGTGTCATAAAACTGAAATTTACTAAGAAAGAGAGTAGAACTCGAATGTTCTCACACACATATGCACAAACACACGCAAGAAGATAAATATGTGAGGTGATGGGTGCATTAATTAACTAGACGGGAGACACTCTTTCACAATGTACACACACATCAAATCATCACAGCGTACTCTATAAATATCTTACCATCTTGGGGTACCTGGCTGGCTCAGTTAGTTGAGTTGACTCTTGGTTTTGGCTCAGGTCATGATCCCACAGTTGTGGGTTCTAGTTCCACGTGGGATTCTGTGCTGACGGGTGTGGAGACTGCTTAGGATTCTCTTTCTTTCTCCCTCTTCCCCTTGCCCCTGCTCTCGCTCTTTCTAAAATTAAAAAAAGAAAAAATTTTTTAAATAAATATCTTACCATTTTTTATCAATTATACCTTAATAAAGCTAAAAAAAATAAAGTAAGATAATATAAAATACCAACTAACACCTAAACAATTCCTTAAAAAAAGACTTCTAGAGATAAAAACTATATTATCTGGAATAAAAATCAGATCAGATAGAATTAACAGCAAAGTAGATATTGCAAAAGAAAAGGTCACTGAATTTGAAGACATAGCAATAGAAGCTACTCAGAAGTAAACAGAAAGAGAAAAAAAAAGAATTTAAAGAAATTAAATCCCGGGCACCTGGGTGGCTCAGTCAGTTAAGCATCCAACTTCGGCTCAGGTCATGATCTCACAGTTTGTGGGTTCAAGTCCTGCATCGGGCTCTGTGCTGACAGCTAGCTCAGAGCCTGGAGCCTGTTTCAGATTCTGTATCTCCCTCTCTCTCTGACCCTCCCCTGCTCACGCTGTCTATATCTCTCTCTCTCAAAAATAAATAAAACATTAAAAAAAAATTTAAAAAAGAAATAAAATCCTTAGTGAGCTGTGGGCCAATGTCAAGCAGCCTCCTATGAGGCATAGGGAAATAAAAAATATATTTGAAGAAATAATGGCTAGAATTATTCCAAATTGCACAGAAACTATAAAGCCACAGATATGTGAAGCTCCCTGAACCCCAGCTCATGCAACAGGAAGAAAGCCAGACCAGGGCACATCATATTCATATGCTCAAAACTGGTGATAAAAAGGTCAACTGGACAGAAAAAAAAAAAAAAAAAGAACCTAAGTCTCCCACCTTTTACAAAAATTAACTCAAAATGTATCGATTCAAGTGTAAAATGTAAAACTATGAAATTTCGAGCAAAAAACAACATAGGAGCAAATCTGGAAGACATTTGGCTAGGAAGAGTGCTTAGACTTCATGTTAATAATATGATCCAATAAAAAGAAAACTTGACACATTAGACCTCTTAAAAACTAAAAATTTTTGCTCTGTGAAAAAGCCCACTAAGCAAACTAAAAGAGAGATTACAGGTTGGAACAAAATCTTTGCAAACCACCTGTCTACCAAAGGACTTGGTGTCTAGAATATATAAAGAACTCTCAAAACTCAACAGCAGAAAAGCATACAATACAGTTAGAAGGTGGGCTAAGGACATATCAATGAAGACAATATACAGGTAGAAAAGAACCAAATGACCAATGTCAAAAAATCAGCAATCAGGGAAATGCATGTTAAACCCACAAAACAAAAAATCCTAGTGCTGGCAAGAATGTAGAAAAACTGGATCACCCAGAGATTGCTTATGGGAATATAAAAGGCTACAGCCACTCTGAAAAATAATTTGTCATTTTCTTCTCAAACTAAAAAAGCACTTACCATGCACCCCAGCCTTAGCACTGTTGGGTATTTATCCCAGGCAAATAAAAACCTACATACACTCAAAAATCTATACGTGAATGTCCATAGCAATTTTATTTGTAATAGCCAAAAACTAGACTTGACACAAACGCCCTTCAATGTATAAATAAATAAATAAACTGTGGGACATCCACACCGTGGAATACTACTGAGCAATCAAAAGGAACAAACTATTGATACAACGAGACCTTGGGCTGACCTCAAGGGAAAGCAAAAGGCTATATACTGCACGATACCATGTAAACGACTCCATTTACATAACATTCCTGAGATGACTATAATATGAAATGGACAACAGATTAGTGGTTGCCAGGGGTCATGGATTGAAGGAAAGGGGGCAGAAGGTACAGGGGAGCCTTGTGGGAATGAGAGACACTGTATCTCACTTGTGGTGGCAATTACAGGAAGCCACACATGAAGTCAAACTGCACAGATATGTACACATACACATCCATGCACACACAAATGAGTACATGCAGAGCTGAGGAAATCTGCATAAACTCTGGGTTGTATCAATGCCAATTTCCTGTGGTTACGTAAGAGACCAGCATTGAAGGAAGTGGCTGAAGGGAACACAGGACCTTCCTATACATTTCTCTGCACCTACCTGTGACTCTACTATTAATCAAAAGAAAAGTTAAAAAGAATAAAAAAAACTTACTGTTTATGTAAAAACAATAATATAACCTAGGGTTTATTATATATTATAGCAAATATATAAGTAAAAGATACGACAGAAATGGCATAAAGACCAGGAGAGAAATGAAGGTAGACTCCACGGGCTCTCATACCACGCTTCCAGTGGCGGAATATAGCTTGACAGCAGACTGACGAGTTAAAGACAATACCACAAACCCTAATGTAACCACTAAAACAGCAAGGTGAAGAGATACAACTAACAAGCCAACATGGAAGATAAAATGGAGGGGCACCTGGGTAGCTCAGTGGGTTAAGCCTCCGACTTCAGCTCAGGTCATGATCATGTGGTTCATGGGTTCAAGCCCCATGTCAGGCCTTGTGCTGACAGCTTGGAGCCTGGAGCTTGCTTCAGATTCTGTGTCTCCCTCCCTCTCTCTGCCCCTTCCCTGCTTGTGCTCTCTCTCCCTCTCTTAAAAACCAACCAACCAACAAACAAAAAAGAAGACGAAATGGAAACACAGAAAATATTCAATACAAAGGAAGGAAGCAAATGAGGAAAAAGGGAATAAAGAAGAGATGAAACTAAAAGAAAACAAATGTAAATGATAAATATATTTTTTATATTTTACACATCCACATTTTTTGATGCTTATTTGTTTATTTTTGAGAGAGAATGAAAGAGATAGAGAAAGAGCAAGAGAAAGAGCGCATAAGCAGGAGAGGGGCAGAGAGGAGAGAGAGAAAGAATGTGAAGCAGGCTTCAGGCTCTGAGCTGTCAGCACAGAGTCCGATGCGGGGCTCAAACCCATGAGCTGTGAGATCATGACCTGAGCTGAAGTCAGACAATCAACTGATTGAGCCGCTTGGGTGCTCCAATGATAAATTTTAATGTAATCATATGAAGGGCGCCTGGATGGCTCAGTCAGTTAAGCGTCTCACCCTTGATTTTGGCTCAGATCATGATCTGTTTGTGAGATCAAGCCCCACGTCAGTCTCTGTTCTGAGAGTGGGAGCCTGTTTGAGACTCTCTCTCTCCCTCTCTCTCTGCCCCTCTCCTGCTCACTCACTCACTCTCTCTCTCTCTCAAACTAAATAAACTTTAAAAAAAGAATAATCATATGAATAATCACTGTGTCCAACAGAAGCAAAATACACACTCTTTTCAAGTGCACATGGAACATTTATCAGGATGGATCATGTTCTGGGCCATAAAACATACCTCAGTCAATGTAAAAGGGTTTATACAAAAAAGTATGCTCTGTGATCACCTGGAATTAATATAGAAATTAACAGAAACATGTCTGGAAAAATCTCAAAATACTTGGAAATTAAATAACACACCTCTAAATAACCCATGGGTCAAAGAATAAATCAAAAGGAAAATTGGAAAGTACTTTAACTACATAAAAATAAAAAATACAACCTATCAGAATTTGTGGGATTCTGCTAAAGCAGTTCATGTAGGGAAATTTACAACATTAATTGCCTATTAGAATAAAAGAAAGGTCTCAAATCAATGACCTCAGTTACTACCATATGAAACTAGAAAAAGAAGAATAAATGAAACCAAAGTAAGGAACATAGGAAATAACAAAGATCAAAGAGGAAATCAATGAAATAGAAAACAGAAAAACAACATACAAAATAAATGAAATCTAAAGGTGGTTCTTTGAGAATATCTATAAAATTAATAAGCTTCTAGACAGACTGATCCGGAAAAAAGAAAGAGGAGACAAATTACGAGGATCAGGAATGTAAGAAGTAAGTAACATCACTACAGACTCTACAGATACTAACAGGACAATAAGAAAATTTTATGAACAACTTTATGCTTATAAATCTGACAACTTATATAAAATGAACAAATGAAAGATGCAAACTATAAAAGCTCATTCAAGAACAAATAAATAACTTGAATAGACCTGTATCTATTAAAGATATCAAATTTAAATAATTAAGGTTTAAATCCTTCCCACAAAGAAAGCTCCTAGCCCAGATAGTGAATTCTACCAAATATTTAAGGAAAAAGTAATACCAGTTCTACACAAAGTCTTTCAGGAAACTGAAGAAGCATGAATAATTCCCAATTCATTCTATGAACTAGCACTGCTCTGATACCAAGACCAAAAACATTATAAGAAAAGAAACTACAGACCAATATCTTCATGAACATAGATACCAAATTCCTAAACAAATTTTAGTAAATGGAATCCAAGAACTAATAAAAGGGTGATACAGGGATAATATAGTCGGTTAAGCACTGACTCTTGATATTGGCTCAGATCATGATCTCACAGTCATGAGGTCAAGCCCCACATTGGGCTCTGTACTGGGGGGTGGAGCCGGTTTGGGATGCTCTCTCTCTTCTTCTCTCTCTACCCCTCCCCTACTTTCTCTCTTTCTCTCCCTCTCTCTCTCTCTCAAAAAAGTGTGTGTGGGGGGGTGCCTGGATGGCTCAGTTAAGTTCCGACTTTGGCTCAGGTCATAATCTCACAGTGCGTGAGTTCAAGCCCCACATTAGTCTTTGTGCTGACAGCTTGGAGCCTGGAGCTTGTTTCAGAAACTGTGTCTCCTCTCTCTGCCCCTCCCCTGCTCCTTCTCTCTTTCTCTTTTTCTCAAAAATAAATAAATAAATGGTAAAAAATAAAATTTAAAAAAGATATAAATATTTTTTCTTTTAAAAGAGTAACACATTATGGCTTAAGTAGGGCTCATCCCAAGATTGCAGCTTTAGTTTAAATTTGAAAATGAATGTAAGTCATTCTATTAACAAATTCATAAGAAACATCATGTGATCATCTCCAATGCAGAAAAAGCATTTGATAAAATGCAACACCTTTTCATAACGAAAAGACCCAACAAACTAGAAATGGAAGGGAACTTTTTCAACCTGATAAAGAGCATCTATGAAAAGCCTAAAGCTGGGGCACCTGGGTTGCTCAGTCAGTTAAGCATCCGACTTTGGCTCAGGTCATGATCTCATGGCTCGTGAGTTCAAGCCCCATGTTAGACTCTGTGCTGACAGCTCAGAGTCTAGAGCCTGTGGCCAATTCTGTGTCTCCCTCCCTCTGCCCCTCCCCCACTTGCACTCTGTCTTTGTCTCTCAAAAATTAATAACCGTTAAAACAAAATTTTTTGAAAAGCCTATAGCTAACACCATACTTAGTGGTGAAGAACTCAATATCTCCCCCCTAGATCAGGAACAGCAAGAGGACATCCATTCTCGTTACTTCTGTTCAACAGTGGACTAGAGGTTCCAGCCAGTGCAATCAAGCAAGGAAAAGAAATAAAAGGCATCGAGGTTGGAAAGGAAAACATTAAGTCGCCTTTAACCACAAACAATATGATCATCTAAGAAAATGTGATGGAATCTACAAAAAAGCTACCAGAACTAGTGAGTTTAGTGAGTTTAGTAAGTTTAATAAGAACACGAGATCAAAATAACAAGTTCATTGAATTTCTGTATACTAGCAACACAAAATCAGAAATTGAAAAATTTCAAAATAATATTATTTATGACAGCATCCAAAAAAAAAGAAAATTAGGGATAAATATGACAAAAGGTATGCAAACAGCTACACTGAAAACTACAAACCACTTCTAAAGAAAAATTAAAGAAGAGCTTTTTAAAAGTGGGGAGAAGTGTACATTTTCCTTGAATCTGAAAACTCAATATTGCTGAGAGGTTGACTCTCTCCAAATTCTTCTATAGATTCAGGGCAAGGCCAGTGAAGATCCCAGGGGGATCTTGCAGAAATTAACAACCTGATTTTAACATTTGTATGAAAATGTGAAGAGCTTAGAGTAGCCAAAACAGTTAGGAAATGAAACAAAGTTGGAGAACTCATACTACCTGACTTTGAGATTTATTTAAAGGCTACAAGAATCAAAAAGTGTGATGTAAATAAGCAAATAGATGAAGGGGACAGAAGAGGGAACCCAGAAATAGACCCACACATATGTCGACAACTACTTTTTGACAAAGGTGCCAAGGCAGTCAGTGGAGAAAGGGCAAGGCTAGAATGACCAGATACTCACGTGCAAAACCAATGGCCTCCAGTTCCCACCTGGCACCATATACAACATGGAGTGATAGGCCTAAATGTACAGCCAGAAATGGTGCAACTTCTAGAAAAAAAGCATTGGAGAAAAGTTGTATGATTTGGGGGCAAGCAAAGATTACTTACACAGAACACCAAAAACAGGATCCACCAAAAGAAAAATTGATAAAGTGCACTTAGTCAAAATCTTAAATTTAGCCCCTAAGAGAATGAGAATGACTCGTAATCTGAGAGAAAACCTTTAAAACATGTATCTGATAAAGGATTTGTATTCATACTATAAAAGAACTCTCAAACGCTAATAACAAGAAAACAATACATTTTTAAAATTTATTTATTTAGTTTGAGAGACAGAGAGAGAGAATGAGAGTGAGAGGGAGGGGCAGAGTGAGGGAGGGTGAGAGAGAATCCCAAGTAGGCTCTGAGTGGTCAGTGCAGAACCCAACTCAGGGCACGAACTCATGAACGGTGAGATCATGACTTTGATGTCCCCAATGATACAATCTTTTAAATGGGCAAAGCATTTGAACAGGTACTTCCCCAAAGAAAACACAGATGGAAAACAAACATACAAAAGGACTCATCAGGGGAATGCAAACCAAAGCCACAGCGAGACCAATTGAAATGGCTAAAACTAGAAAGACTAACCATCCCAAGTGTTGGGAAGGTGATGGAGGAACCAGAAGTCCCACAGGTTGGTGTGGAAACATAAGATGGTGCAACCACCTTGTAAAACAGTTGGGTGGCTCAATACAAAGTTAAGCAGAGCACAGGGGATTTTTAGGGCTGTGGAAGTGTGGGGAGTAAGTTTAGGTATTCCCTGAGTTCGCACCAATGGGTTAAAAAGGTTTAGGACTAAAACATCTAATATTAGGTAAGCAGGGCAAAAGTGCCCCCAACATAGTACAAGAGCAGAAAGCTGCTTTCACAGGACAGAAGCATCCAGAATAGGTAAACAGGTAAGCAGGGCTACAGACTGCACATCAGGGTAAAACTGCCCGGAGGGGAGCTAATTAGCAAAAGAAAGGTGCCTTTTTGACCCTGAGGTGGCATGCTCTGTCTTATCCCCTAGACAAGTTAAGATAAACAGACGTGGTGCCTCATGCCTGCCATAAACAGCCATCTGCTTGGTGCCGGGACTTTGTTTTGTATTGACCTAAGCCCCTAAATACTGCGTGTCCCCGAAACCTCTTTACTCTTATGCCCGAGTTAATGTTCACTGTTGCATTGTCTGTTTTGGCACATCCATCACTCTTGTAAGCCTTCTGAAACTAATGAACATGGAGCAAAGACCCTTACTCAGGACTCTTGTCTCCTCCCGGACATTAGCCTCTCTCATATTCAACTCTGTGTCTGCTTTCTTGCTGGACAAGAGAGAACTCCAGACTCAAAGTCTTTGACATGGAACCATTTTGAACGATACTGTAATGGTGGGTACATGTCATTATACTCTGTCTAAACCCATAGAATGAACATTGTGTGTCAATTACATTCAAGTAAAAACAAATTAAGAAAAAAAAAACATAGAATATACAGCAACAGGAGCGAGCCCTTAGGGATGCTGGGTAAGGTAATAATGATGTGTCAATGCAGGTGGACAGATAGGAACGAATGTGCCATCTGGTACATGGTGCTGACAGTGGTGGAGGATGTGTCTGTGTGGTGTAAGGGCTGCATGGGAACTCTGTGCTTTCCACTCAATTTTGCTGTGAATCTAAAACTGCTCTACAAAATAAAGACTGTTTAAGAAGATAAAGGGAGTGAAGTACAGATCCATGCTACAACATGATGAACCTTGAAAACACCACACAGAGTAAAAGAAGCCAATCCCAAAGGACCTCATATGATATGACTCCATTGACATGAAATGTCCAGAGTAGGTAAATACAGAGAGACCAAAAGTGGATTATTAGTGGGTAAGAGCCACCAGAGGAGGAGGAAAACAGGGACTGACTATTAACAGGCAAAACAGTTTCTTTTGGGTTGAATGTTCTAAATTTAACTGGGTGCTGGGTGCACAGCTCTGTGAATATACTAAAAACCACTAAACTGTACACTTAAGTGGGAGAATTTTATGGTATATTCACTAAAATCTTGAGAAATGTTTTAAAGATGAAAAACTAGGATAACTGAGAGAAAAGATGACTTATAAGGTCATTCTGGAAGGCACACACACGCGAGGAAAGGTAGAGTCAAAAACAGACACATATGCGAATTCATGACATTTCTTTTACTTGTGGCCGCGAGTTGGATGTGAGACAAGCAGAGCAGGAGCCCCTTCTGTGTGGATATGCTGCCACAGAGTCCTGGCACAATGCGCTCCCCATGGAAGGAAAGCCAGTAAGAGTCACACGGGCCACGAAAATGTCTTCTCTCCAAAATGTATAATGGCTCAGAGCTAAGTCTGTATTATACATCTTTCGTTTAAAATGTACAATGATGGGGGCACCTGGGTGGCTGTTGGTAAAGCGGCCAACTCTTGATCTCAGCTCAGATCTTGATCTCAGGGTCATGGGTTCAAGCCCTACGTTGGGCTCCACAATGGGCGTGAAGCCTGCTTTAAATACATATGTATGTATGTATATATATACACATGTAAAATAATTTTTTAAATAAAATAAAATATACAAGGGTATATTTATACAAGGGTATATAAATCAAGGGTAAGGATGTACGTATAATAAGAATATGTGATTAGGAACAAAAGACTGAGGTACACTCCTACCATATGATGCAGCCATTCTCTTGTTCCATATACATCCGTGAGTGATACAGAGTCCCACACACAAATGCTCTTAGCAGCTTTTTTTCCCCGAGTTGATTTATTTTGATGGGGTGGGGAGGGGCAGAGAGAGAGAGAATCCCAAGCAGGCTCCATGCTACCAGCACAGAAGCTGATGCAGGGCTCGATCCCATGAACCATGAGATCATGACCTGAGCTGAGATCAAGAGTTGGACGCTCAACCCACTGAGCCCCCCGGCAACCCTCTCAGGAGCTTTACCAGCCAATCCCACACTGTGTGGCACACTGGGATATAACTCAATAAAACAGAATGAGCTGAGACATACAATGAGTTTTATCCATTTAAACAGAAGATACTTCAGGCCACCTGGGTGGCTCAGTCGGTTGAATGTCAGACTTCAGCTCAGGTCAGGGTCCCACAGTTCATGAGTTCAAGCCCTGTGTCAGGCTCTGTGCTGACAGCTCAGAGACTGAAGCCTGCTTCAGATCCTCTATCCCTCGCTCTCTGCCCCTCCCCCACTTGTGTTGTCTCTCAAAAATAAATCAAACATTTAAACAGAAGATACTTCTGTGCATTTATGAAAGCCCAGCTCCACCCCCCCACCCCACCTCGATGGCAGGAACACTCAAAATTCAACAATTCCAAGAACGATAGTACCAACAGATCTATTTTGTTATGCGCACAGAGTCCTAGTGGAGATTCGAGTTGTGTGATTTCTGTTCTTTATTAGTGCTGTGGCCTTATGCCACTGTCCAGGTGAGAACAGGAAAATGGGTGCGTGTCCCTGAGGGTCCCCATCCGTAAGTCTGGCTTCAGGTAATACTGACACACGTGAGCTTATCCTTCACCTCCTGGAGACCAGAAGTAGTCACGGGCTGTGTTGGCAGGTCCATGAAGTCGTCAGGGGCTCAGCCTTCTGCCATGGTCCTTGGTGTGTGGTGACATGGTGTCTGCTGCAGACCTGTAATCTGGAAGGGAAAAGGGCAAAGGGAGGTGCTCTGATTGTTCCGGAAGGTAAGGATGGTGCTGCCTGGAGCAGGGAGAGGGCCATCACCAGCAGGTCAGGCGCCCGGAGTCAGGAAGATGGTGGATGAAGCAACCAATCCCCAGATAACACTCACACCTCCTGGACCCTTGAGGGCGCAAAAGGGCTGATGGCCAGAGCTGAAACACGTCATCTGGTTTCGTGTGCGTCGCTAAACTTTCCCTCCCCCGAGAAACGGCTGCAAAGGAGCTCACTGCTGTGCTCAAGTCCCTCCCTCCAGGGACCTCCTTCCATGAGGACCGAACCCAGTGCCGGGGACCCTGCACATCTTGCACGTTCTCCCAGGCTGCTCGGCGGCCCAGGGCTCATGGGCCAAGGGTGACGAGCCGGGTGAAGGGCAGGGTGGGGCAGGGAGTGTCTGCTGCCCCTGGATGCATACTGGAAACAGAGCATAAATGAGGGGCAGGGGTGGGGGGGTGGGCAGGTGCTCTGC
>NW_027532592.1:4210039-4283811 GCF_008692635.1 Crocuta crocuta
GGGCTGGGGTGGGGGGCTGGGCAGGTGGTCTGCTCACAGGGGAAGGAAACACTGGTGTCAGACAGCGAGGAGCACAGAGAAGGTGGTTGCTTGCATCAGAGCTGGCCCTCCTGCCAGCGGCAGGCCACACCGCCCCAGCTCTGTACCAAATTGGAACCAGGAGAAGGTGCCTGAACAGAGGATCCAGGAGGGCAGGAGCCCCGGGGGAACATCCTGCACTTCTGGGCGTCCTGCCTTAGCCCTACTTCAGCTACAATTACAGTAAGTCGCCCTTTCTGTGCACATTGGATCTCAGAGAGAACTACAGCTTTAAGGTAAAAGAAGCCCCCCTCCTCCCCACGCCTGCTGGCACGCCCTACATGGTGCTGGCGCATCGGTATGTATGTATTCTGTCCAGATACCTTCTGTTGATTGTATTTGACAGAATGTTCCCTAAACAATTTGATTAACAGTAAGTCACATATAAAGTACATCCTACATTAAAATTACTAGGAAGGAGATGGACGGGGGGGGGGTGGGGGGGGCTGTCCCCAGGCACAGTTCCCAAGATGGCCACCAGGTGTCAGAGCCACCAACAGTGCTCCCAGCCCACGGGGAGGGGAGTGTGGGGAGGGAAAAGGGGTGGAGAGATCCCCGCATGGCACTGTTCAGCCCTTTGGCGCAAATTTTGTCTACTATGGGGTTGGGGGGGCAGTAAGGGAGCTGCAAGCTCAATTAAATTCTCAGACTGCAGATTCTCATTCCTGGGGAGCCTCTGTTCCTTGGAGAAGCGGTCAGTGGCCACCAACCCTCCCCAGAGGAGGGGTGAGCACAGGGGGGCACACAGAGGTGGGCTCGGCCACCCCTCCCACACAAGTGGTGTTCTGCACGCGGAGTGGCTTCCAGCCGGGCCTGGCCCTATCCAGTAGGCTCGAGGGCTCAGCTCACGGGCATTGCCCCGGGCAAGCCTCATCCTGTAATTCCGGGGTCACCAGAGCCAGCCTGTCACAACAAGGAGGTGGGGGGGGCACAATGACCCTGGCTCCAGGTGAGCAGTACACTGTACAGTGTCCAAGAGAAAGGGGTCCCTGGACCACACCCCATTTCTGGCCTCAGGTCCAGGCCCACTGCACACTGGGGCTTTTCACAGATGAACCTTTACCACCTATAGGGAGGCCAAGCTTGTGGGAGGGGGAGGGGTAAGGACCACACCACTGATGTCTGAGGACGACTCCTGATTCGTGATCTCCATGCATTCTGACAGGCAGGTGAAGGCGACCTTTTTCTGTGATTGGAATGGCCTCATCGGCTACACTCGTACTGTTGTCACATGAAGCAACAATAATTATTTAAGTCACTCTACACCTTCCGTGTCATGTATATAATTTAAAATAATACACCTGCTGCCATACACGTAATAAAAGTGGCAATTATCGTTGAAACATAGGCCATATTCATATTCAATTACAACCATGCATTTTGATGCTCGACGTCTCAAGCATCATATTCAAGCCAAATGATTCATTTAAAACTAAAAAAAGGATAAAACAATGTTTAGAGTGGGATCCATGTTAACTTACTACCACTTGGTGCAGTAATCATTGCTTTGATGTGGCCAACACTGGTCTGAACGTTGACGTGTTTTTGTTTCCGTGATCCTATTACGTATGATATCAGGGGTATGGAACTGAAAAAATCTCTCATAATGCTAAGCAGGCTATGTCCTTGATCGTTTCAAAGGGAACACTGTCCCTGAGGAGGGTCAGACGGAGCCGAGGGAAGGGGCGTCGAGCACCACCGGCTCTGGGTTTGTCTGGGGAGGCCTGGTTAATGATGAGCCTCCCCTCCGGGCACTGTACTGTGATGACTCCTGGGTAATCCTGGAGCCACTGGATTCCTGCTAAGTCAAGGAGCCCCTGAAGTCCATGAGCAGTCCAGCTATTCCTCACTAGTTCTCCTTCATCAGGCCGCTCATGTGACAGGGTTACACTAGGGCCCAGACAGACGTCACAGGTCAAGTGTCTCTTGAGATCCCCAAGCTTCTAGGTCTCTGGGGAAAAAGAACAAACCAAACAATGGGGTCTCGAGGGTGGGAAGGGAGGGGACTCAGGCCCCTGCCCACCTCACTGAATCAAACACCTGCTTGCCCCACACCCCCTCCGGTTTACTCATGCTTGGGGAGGGTGAGTCACAGAGGAGGTGGGCGGCTGTGCTTGGTTTTGCCAGGTGCATGGTACCCTAATGACCATGACTCCGCCCACTACTTAATCCTTCCTGCGCAGGCACCCCACCTCCAAGCCCTGAGCCCGGCCAGGCAAAAGGCCTGATTCCGAATCTCGTCTCCTCACTGGTACCCGAGGCCGATTCCCTTCCATAAAAGGGGGAAGGAAATCATCGATGTGAACACAAAAGCAGATGACAGCCTGAGTCACACCTGAGTTAGGGCGCAGAGTTTGGGTGCGCAGAGTAAGGCCAAGCTAAATGCTCCGAGGTCACTGGTCATAATTATCCCTCCCAGAAGGGCAGCCATCCTCACCCGCAGCCACGCAGCTTTTGAGGCCATGACAAACAGCCACACCCTACGAAACCATGGAGGACACGCTCCTCACCAGGCCTCCCAGCCCAAGCTTCAGTGACAGGCACCAGAGAAGGAAACAGCCGAAACCAACGGAGGCAAGAGGAACTGGTTCCCGGCTCGTTGGACGGCTCGTGACATTTCAGTTATGTACAGCACAATAGAGCCCAAGTATTTTTAACCTGTGTGGAGTCTCCTGGTTCACAAAAGAAATCTGAGCAGGTGGGGTTGAAGAAGGGTAGAAGGGGAGGCCAGAGAAAAGGTTCCAAGTAGAAAAGAGCCCATGCAAGGGGCGGTTTCCTGTCCTGGGTAGGCGAGGCATGGGCCTTTCACTCAGGAAGCCATGAGGGTGGGATGTTTTGGGAGCTGCTTGCTTCTAATTTATTTCTCCAAGTAATGTAGTTATGTCCTCTAGACAATTTCAGTGTTATTTCAGCAAATGGCAGAGGGACCCTCCACTTCGGCTCCCCCAGTAGGTGTGCGGCCGTCATGGCCAGTGGAACCATTCGAAGCAATCCTGTCCAAAGTCAAGGTGAAGAACTCTCCAAGCAAAATTGTTCAGACACCTTGACTCAGGGTCTAAACAAACGGATCTTCCTTTTAGTAGCTCTGCTGTGGGGCAAAGGGAGAGAAGGGTCCCCATTTTCCCCTGTTTGCTCCCCTTTCTCCATGAAAATCTCCTTTCAAAACTTGTCAAAGGTATACAGTGACCTAAAGGTGAAAAGATGTAGCCAAAGCTCTTTGGATTACAGTATTAAGAGTTGCCCACAGGTGCCAAATGGGTTTGTTTCATAATATCATCTTGAACTGTTTCTTCTGGCCCCAAACCACTTTACTTTTTACAATATCCACTCATCTTGGGGCACCTGGGTGGCTGAGTCCATGAAGCATCTGACTTCGGCTCAGGTCATGATCTCATGGTTCATGGGTTCAAGCCCCACATCGGGCTCTGTGCTGACAGCTTAGAGCCTGGAGCCTGCTTCGGATTCTACGTCTCCTTGTCTCTGCCCCTCCCCTGCTCATGCTCTGTCTCTCTTTCTCTCTGTCTCAAAAATAAATAAACATTAAAAATATTGTTTAAACATAAATAAATAAATAAGGACAATTTGCTTACAAAAAATAAAACAGGGGGCACCTGGGTGCCCTGAGCCTGGGTCGCTCAATCAGTTGAGCATCCAACTCTTGGTTTCAGCTCAGGTGAGGATCTCATGGTTCGTGAGTCTGGGCCACATATTGGACTCTGCATGGGCTCTGCACTGACAGAGCAGAGCCTGCTTGGGATTCTCTCTCTCCCTCTCTCTCTGCCCCTCTCCCACTCACACTTTCTCCCTGTCTCTCAAGATAAATAAACTTTAAAAATTAAAAAAAAATGTTTACAAATAAATAAACAAGTAAATATACAGTATTAACTTTAGGGATAAAAAGAGGAGGTGTCTGGGTGGCTCAGCCGGTTGAGTGTCCAACTCTTGGTTTTCGCTGAGGTCATGACCTCATGGTTCATGAGTTCAAGCCCTGTGTTAGGCTCTGTGCCAACAGCACAGAGCCTGCTTGGGATGCTCTCTCTCTTTCTCTCTGCCCCTCTCCCACTTGTGCTGGTTCTTCCTCTCTTTCTCTCAAAATAAATAAGCTTAAAAAAAAAAAGAACAATGTCAGGTCACCACTTTGCTACCTCCCATTCAATGACTGAAGGAACTCACTAGGAACAGAAGTGTCCTCGAAGTCAGGAACGCGAGACAATTAGGGCTTGCCAGGACACCTGGACAAGACACCTGGCCATCGCACGTCTCAGTCACAGTCACCTTGCCTGAAAAGTTTCAAGGCCCAGATTCCTTCCAGTACTAAACGATCATACTGTAGAGCTCAACAGACATTCTGGACGGTCACTTCCCAAAAGAACAATGGGGAACATAATTAAAAGGAGAGACCCCACAAAACTACATCACTGTGCTGTAGCAGGGTCTAGATGTGGCCTTGGTGTGGCCAAGCCACGTGGTGACTACAGACACAGGGATGTGAATACCTCGTGGGGGAAAAGAGCCACCACGCGCTGGGGAGGAGGAGCGCGGGTCCCCAGGAGGTGGGGAGCACCTCTCTGAGTCTTGCTTGAACCTAAACTCAGTGTTTCAAGGGAACATTTCGAGTGAAAAAGCAAAGCTGACCAACAGGCTGTTCGGAGCCGCAACTCCCGCTTTTCAAGTTCACGCTGGGCCTACCTGTGATGAGGCCTATGGTTGCCACACCAGGGCTGTCTGCAGGGGCCAAGTGTGCTCAGAGAGGCTCTCATTACATAACCCTGGCGGTGGCCCTACACGTGCATGCGTAAGTGGGCACACACGGGCTCTCGTACGCTGGGAGCAGGGTAGTGACGGGGGAGCAGGGCAGTGATGGGGGGAGCAGGGCAGTGAGGGGGGAGCAGGGCAGTGATGGGGGGAGCAGGGCAGTGAGGGGGGGCAGGGCAGTGNCGTGGCAAAGGTTAACAATAGGCGTATTTCGGTCCAAATAGGAGGACTCGCATTCCTGTGGTGACGGGTACCGTGTGCCTTGGGCGGAATCGAAGTGACTTCCAAGGGAGCGGCTCCTGCCCCCTGGGATTCGGGGGGGGGGGGGGAGGGGCCTCTGTGCCCCAGCTGTGAACACCGGTGGGCCGTTTAGCCGCTGCCAGTAAGTGTGCAGCTTGCTCTGCTCCGAGGAGTGAGTGATCTTTGACTCCACAACCGGCTTCAGCCTCTCCCTCTCTCTCTCCACTCCTCTCTCAGAGGCATTCTTGTCACCGCGCCCTGTGACCCCCTGGGACGCCCTGTCACCCTCCTGGCTTCAGGTAAGCAGGGCTCCTTCCAAGTCACCTCCTTGTTACTTCCCCGAGGCTCTGCATTATCTCTTCTTTCAGCCTGGAATGCGCTCTCCCCTAATCTTCCCGAAGGAGGCTCACTGAGGTCTCTGCCTCCAGGAGCCTCTCAGAGGGCCCNCGTATTCTGTCTCGTGGCCCTACCCTGGCACCTACCCTGGCACCCGGCTGGCGCTGCACACCCCCTCGGCTGTGCCCCGTGTGTCTCTCTTGCTTGTCCTCTCGCCAGCAGGAAAGCTCCGTGGACACGAGCGCTCCGTGTCGTGTTCACGACCGTTTCCGGCAGCTACAACGGGGCCTTGCACACGGCCAGGGCCGCACGAGCGCCCGCTGAAGGAGCGGCCAGGCGGCTGCGTGAGGGAGGAGGGCGGGGGAGGGCGTCGCTGCGAAGGGCCCACGGGGCGCTGGCACGGAGGCAAGGGGGCTGCAGAGTCCGCCGGGGAAGACGGACGTTCGCCCAGACCGACGCGGGGCGAGGAGAGCTCGTGGAAGCGTGCGGGGCTGCGTGCTGCGTGGGAGTGTGCGGACGGTCTCCGAGGAAAGGCCAGCCGGGCAAAGGAGACAGAGGGGCGGCGGGGAAGGCACCCTGTGGGGGGAGACACCGTGGCAAGGCAGCTCGTCTGGGAGCAGACCGTCGGTTCCAGAGGAGCCTCGCGTGAAGGAGTGGGGTGCAGCCTGGACAGGGCCGGGGGGGGCGGGGCTCGGGCCTGTTCTTTGGGAGCCCTGCACACCAGTCCCTGCACGCTGGATTCCAGTCCTCTGGGCAGCAGAGCCGTCGAGGTATTTTTAAGTAGGGAGGTGGCATGATGGGTTTGCTTTACGAAGATCCTTTGGGTGGCAGTGAAGGTGACGAGGAGACAGCAGAGCAGAGCACACGGGTTACTGTGCACTCCGGGCCAGAAAACACCCGGGACGTCAGCCCCCAGCAGCAACAGAGAGGGAAATGCGGTCACAGACCGGAAGCTGTTAAAAGGCTGTAATCAGGGGCAACTGGAGGACTCAGTCAGTTAAGCGTCCGACATCAGCTCAGGTCATGATCTCACGGTTCGTGGGTTCGAGCCCCGCCCCGCGTCGGGCTCTGTGCTGACAGCTCGGAGCCTGGAGCCTGCTTTGGATTCTGTGTCTCCCTCTCTCTCTCTGCCCCTCCCCCTTGTGCACTCTATCTGTCTGTCTCTCTCTCTCAAAAATAAACACTGGAAATTATTTTTTTAAAAAGGGGTGTAATTAGGGGGGCTCAGCGACACGTGACGTATGGGAGGCAATGGACAGGACGGGCTGTGATCTGCGTGGCCTTGGGCATGGGGCCCGAGGGGCAGCTGGGCCAGTGGGGACCCCACTCGTGCGAGCTCAGGGACGCCTGCCCAGCCAGTTACTTCAGCCCTTGGCCACCGTCAGTGACAGGCCCCTCTGATGCGTGCATCCAGGCCACGGCCGGGGTGATTTATCTGCTCGTGAAGACCCACGTGTTAGGATCTCGGCGTGGCCATTCTTGGAGGCGCGCTGAGCCACTGCCACAGGAGCATGACTGTGGGTCTAAATATAGACACGCCTGTCACCTCCGAGAAAGAACAGACCAGGAGCCATGGCTCTACTCACTCTGAAGAAGTTTCAAGGGGAGAAAACTAAAAAACAAACCAGGCCCCATTTCTCATAGTTGTGGACCTGATGAGCAATCCTGACTGCCTTACCTGTCGCACTTCTCCTGCCCTCCCCTGCTAACTTGGGCCCCAGAACCCTCGAGAGCGGCCCCGCCCCAAGAGAGCTCTCACAGGCCTCAAGGGATGCCTCCCAGGGGCTGAGGAGCAGGTGCAGCCTAGCACTCTGCAGGGACCCCACTTCACCCCTTCCTTCCTGCTCCCCCCCCCCCCCCCCCNCTGGTACCTGCCAGCTTGGGTTTGAATCCTGGCTTTGCCATGTGTGAGCTGTGTGACCTGGGGCAAGTTGCCTAGCCTCTCTGTGCCTCAGTCTTGAAACTGGTAAAACAATGAGGTAGTTAAATAAATGAGTGAACAGTGCCTGGCGCTCGGCGAGTGCCCAGCAATGTTCACTGTTATTCCCACTGCCGGCCCCCTCCCCCCAGGCTCGGGGAAGCCTCACTAAGTCCTATGACAGAGTGCCCTGGCGACGAGGGTTCTGCCACCAGGTCAGGGGCCGTGCCCTCCTCCTGTTACATGCTTCCCCCAGCGCCACAGAGCAGAAGAGAATGGTGCCCAGTGTCTTCTGAAATTATCATTAGAACGTTCCTGATGGTTTATCCCTGTAGCCCTCCCTTCCACACCATCCTCCCAGGACTAACCGGGGTCGGAGCCCTAGGCACCCGGGCCAGGACACAAGTGAGTGACAGACACACACGGTCTCCCTCCTTCGGGGAGGGGCTTTGTTACAGGGTCAAATGGGGCCAGCCTGGCTCCTGTTCCCTTGAGACGCGTTCTTCCCAGGAGAACCCCTCACTCCCACCTAAATAGATCCCTGGAGCCGCCCTCTTCCCAAGGCTTCCAGAGGGAGCGGGGAGGTCCGGTCCTCTGAAAGAATGGGGGCCCAGCTGTACTGTTAAATCTGTGTAAGTGGGAAGCAAGTATAAGCAGTAAAAACGTACTAAATTCAAGACTAAAACAGAGTTCCAATATGGACTTTTAATTTATCTTGGGTGATGAACCACCTGTTAGGAAACTTAACATTAGGACAGAGGAGAAAATGAAATTTTAAACATGATACCCATTTAGATACATTAACATCTAAAACCTCACCCAGCGCACAGGAATATATCTGAATAAAGAGGTGCAAGACCTGCCAGAGGATCTAGAAACATTACTATGAAAAATAGAAGACAACCTATATCAACAGGACATTACCCACATTCCTGGGCACAAAGGGTCAATACTGTAAAGGTATTTGTTTTCCCCAAATTGATTGGATCCCCAAATGGGATCCAATTTGAATCGGATCGTATTCAATTCCAGCCAAAATCTTGGCAATTTTTTTGTGGAAACTGACAAGATGACTCCATTTTGTTCCACAAAATGCCAAGGACCCAGAAGAGCCCAGGGAATCTTGAAGAGGAACACAGTCAAAAGACTCACATTTCCAGATGGCAAGACTCACCACACAATTACAGCAATCGAGTTGGTGCGGTGTCAGCACAAACTTTTGTCAGCAAACGCATGAAGATACATGAACGGACCAACAGAACAAAGGGTTTAGGAACAGACCCACACGTGTACCGTTCTCTAATTTATGGTAATGATGCCACACCTTGGGGCAGCCAGGAGGGCATGGTCTTTTCAAAACGATGCTGGACCATCTATGCAAACATGGAAAAACAAAGGAGCCTTGACCCCTACCTCGCACCAGTCACAAAACTAACCTCTAGGGGTGCCTGGCTAGCTCAGATGGGAGAGCGTGCGACTCTTGATCTCAGGGTCATGAGTTCGAGCCTCACGTTGGGCAGAGATGGAGTGTAGACATGTCCTGGGAAGGCAGGCCACTGACACTTGCAGAGGCTATCTCAGGAGAGTATCTCTGTGCCCTTGAGAATGTGGATGACTTCTGAAGTAGGACACGGAAAGCACAAACCATAAGGGGAACAATTGATGAATTGGATTTCATTAAGAACTTCTGCTCGTCAACACACCATTAAGAGACTGAAAGCAAACCACACAGTGGGAGAAGGAATCTGCAGGAGTGGGTTCAACAAAACACTCACACTCAGAACCCATAAAGAATTCCACAAATCAATAAGAAAGAGGAAACACACGTTAAAAGGAGGGAGAAGCAAAAGACTTGCAAAGGCACTTCATAAAACAGAACATCCCACCCCAATAGCCCCCCCCAAGACTATTGTAAAAGGGCTCAACGCAATTAGTCATCAGAAAAATGCAAATTAAAACAACAGTAAGATGCTACTTAGGTCGGGCAATGTGGGGGCCTCCCAGGAAAAAATCCACTGAGCTGTACACTGAAGGATTTATGTGCTCTTCTCTATTTATGATGCTTCCATAAAAATGTTTCCTAAAAAAGGGAGAGACTTGGCGCGCCTGGGTGGCTCAGTCGGCTAAGCGTCCGACTTCGGCTCAGGTCATGATCTCGCGGTTCGTGGGTTCAAGCCCCACATCGGCTCTGTGCTGACAGCTAGCTCAGAGCCTGGAGCCTGCTTCAGATTCTGTGTCTCCCTCGCTCTCTCTGATCCTCCCCTGCTCACGCTGCCTCTCTCTCTCCCAGAAATAAATAAAACGTTAAAAAAATTAAAAAAAAAAAAAGGAGAGACTTGGGAAATCTATCAACCAAATTTAACATGTACCTGCCTGGATCTCGCTTCATACAAACCAACTGTTAAGAAAGTATTTGTGAGAATTAGGCCACTACCTGCGTATTTGATGACAAATGAAGACATTGTTTAGGTGACATGATGGTGTTGCAGCAAGGTCTTGGGGCACCTGGGGGGCCCGGTTGGTTCAGGGTCTGACTCTTGACTTTGACTCAGGTCATGATCTCATGGTTCATGGGATCAAGCCCCACGACGGGCTCTGTGCTGACAGTGCAGAACCTGCTTGGGATTCTCTCTCTGACTCCCTCTCCCTTTGACCTCCACCCCCGCACGTGTACACATCAGTATGAACTTGCTCTCCCTCTCTCTCAAAATCAGCCAAAACTCCATGTGTCACTTCTGACTCTCTGAAAACTTAGCTGTTTAATAGCCTAACGTTGACTGGAAGCCTTACCAATAATGTCAATAGTCAGTTACCACACATTTTTATATGCCTTATATATTGTATTCTTACAATAAAGTAAGCTGGAGAAAAGAAAACGTTAAGAAAATCGTTAAGAAAGAGGAAATACATTCACAGGACTAGGCTCAACCTATTAAAGAAAATCCACATTTGCGTGGACTCACACAAGTGAAACTTGTGTTGTTCAAGGGTCACCTGTACTGTTGCACATTCGTGTATGTTTAAAATCTTGTCAGGGCACCTGGGTGGCTCAGTTGGTTAAGCATCCAGCTTCGGCTCAGGTCATGGTCTTGCGGTTTGTGGGTTCAAGCCCCGCGTCGGGCTCTGTGCTAACAGGTCAGAGCCTGAGCCTGTCTTCAGATTCTGTGTCTCCCTCTCTGTCCCTCTCCTGCTCATGCTCTCTCTCTCTCTCTCTCTCTCTCAAAAATAAATATTTTTTAAAATCTTGTGTAATAACACCTTTTTTAAAGCTATTGCATAGCCAAGGTGTTATGCTTTAGAGCTGTCCATGACCCCTCTCTTCCACCCGGCCCCAACATAATCAAATACTATCGTGTTGTGACAACGGAAGCCATGAACCCTGAACCCTTGGGCTACAGACACCTCAAGAAGTCATCTTGGCCATCCCTCCTCATCAGGCGGGGTATCTGAAACAGGGCCCACACCACATCTGCACATTGAGCAGCCTAGGAAATGTCTACTCTCAGAGAAGCAGTCAGATAGAAAATATTTACGGAATAGCAATCATTGATCTATACGCTCTGGGGGATATGCCAAAGGAAAGTCTCCGGGCAGCCTGGGTGCCCTCCTGGGAAGAACAGACTCCAAACAGAGGCTCCCGGAGCTAACCCTTTCTGTCTCATGACCAGACACTAAGCCAGTGCTGTCCAGCCTCTCTCGGTGACAGGTCTGTGGCTCCTTCAGCCTGGCTGGGGCTGCTCCGGGAGTAAAGTCATCAACTATGAATTCTTGTATGAAACAAGTCTGGCTCTTTCTTCTTCTGGGATCTTCCAGGGACTAGGATGGGCTTTCACAGCCTAGAAACAAACCTTCAGGAAAGAGACTCAAGTGGCTACAAAAATAACCTGGCTGGGGCCTCCTGACCTAGTGCGTCCCCCAGGAAGCCCTCCGGGTCTAGTCCTTCCTTCTGGCCCCCACTCGCCACTCGGCAGTGAAGGCCACTGAACTGATGAGCATATCTCCAGGACGCACCTAGCTTAGTTTGCTCCCCTTCTGGGCAAAAGTCCATGTCAACAAGGACTTCTCAGAGAAGTGAGCTCTCCCTGCGGTGGCTCCTGGAGGAAGGACCATCTTTCACTGCCTGCCCTCACAGGCTCACTTATCTACTAATCAGGCTAATGAAACCGTGCGGGCTCCAAAGGTTAAGGGCCCAAGGTTTCATATACACATAAAGGGCAAGGTTAAAAAATGAATTTATAGGACTGTTCCATTTTTCTCTTGACCCCCAGAAACCTAAACAGCAGGTGCTTTTCAGACTAATACCAGGCATCTTTGAATAGCGTCAGGGTTGTGCACCCAGTTCATGACTTTGAGCCCCATGTCAGGCTCTAAGCCGACAGCTTGGGGCCTGGAGCCTGCTTCAGATTCTGTGTCTCCCTCTCTCTCTGTCCCTCTCCCGTTCATGCTCGTTCTCTCAAAAATAAATGCTAAAAAAAAAAACACACACACATTGTTTTTGAAACTCTGTGGCTAAACTTTATGAAAGCATTTATTTCTAGCTATTTCCATTTGTCATCAAACAATATTTGTCAGTAATTTGGACAGAGAAAAAAATATTCGGAGATAAGAAGTCAGAGGTATAGCAGAAAGTGGACAGCCTTGGATATGAGAAAGGTATACAGAAAGGCTGCCCTTCTGGGTGACTGTACAAACCCTACTGGCACTAAATAAGGAGTGTGCAAGCCCGTGCACTCCCAGCCTTGACTCAGACACAGCCGCTCCATGCACCCCAAAATGGAGCTAAGAGCTGCTTTTACTCTGGCATCCCTGGGCTCATTCAAACAACTTTTTAAATGTGTTTAATTTAATGTTTCACATCTGTCTATACACTTAATATTAATAAGTAAAGAGAGTAATTTCAAAATAATAGACTGAAGAGGTCCAGGGAATTAAAACATAAATTTTATTAATTAGGGGCACTTGGGGGGCTCAGTCAGTTAAGCATCTGACTCTTAGTTTTGGCTCAGGTCATGATCTCTTGGCTTCATGAGTTCGAATCCCCAGTTGGGCTCTGTACTGGTTGGCTGTGTGGAGCCTGCTTGGGATTCTCTCTCCCCTTCTCTCTCTGCCCCTCCCCTACTCATGCTATCTCTGTCTCTCTCAAAAATACATAAATAAACTTTAAAAAATGATAACAAAATAAAAGTCTAGCCATTAGACCATTATTTCTATATGTCCTGGGTATACATTCTTAAAACACATTTTCTCATAATTGGAACTTGTTTCTCGTTAACAATCATAACAATAGTCCATGTTTCACCTTGGACTATTCTTTAATGGTCATAATGACAGGGAAGTGAAGTGCATGTATGACACTGAGAATGAGGAACACTGCCCAAAGGGCCTGCTGTCTACCACGCAGACTCCAGGGGCCATTAATTATTTAGCTACTTTTCAAAGTTAATAAATAGGAGTGTCTTTTGCCCTTTATTCCCCAGATGAATTTAACCAAATGAGAATGAGGGGTGTATACATGCAGAGCTAGCAGTATGGGCACAAGGGAGATACAGGGGCCAAAAGGAGAGGTAAAGAATGCAGATTTCACATCAATTAAATATGCACAACACTGCTTTACCTGGTATGTTTTCATTATGACTAAATTCTCAAAATTATGACTATTTTGATAGTTTCTGAGGGTATTTTAAAACACGAGTACTTCAAAAACATAACATTAATACAAAAAAAAAAGAAAGCAAAATCCAAATGACACCTAAAAAAAATACTCATAGTTAGAAAATGCAAACACTGATGGATCAGATGGAAAAAATAGCTCCTTCTCACCTTTGGAGTCCTCCCACCCAAAGATTTAGGCTTTTTTATCCTATCGGAAAAATAACATATGCATACGCGTTGATTGCAAGCGCTCATGGGGGAGGGGCAGAGAGAGAGAAAATCTCAAGCAGACTCCACGCTCAGTGCACAGCCTGACACAGGGCTCCATCTGATGACCCTGGGATCATGACCTGAGCGGAAATCAAGAGTCGGATGCTCAACCGATGGAGCCCCCCAGGCGCCCTAAACAGAATCATATTACACAGTTTTGCTACATGCATTTCTTACTTCACAGTGTATCCTGAGACGACTTCCAGACCAGCACACGGTGATGACCACATTCTTTTTGCTCTTGACACAGTGCTTTGGGGAATAGCTTTGCACACAAGGGTCAGTGTTGTACGTGGCTTTTCAACGTGACCAGCTACCCAAGTCCGCACAGGCGGCTCCAAGCCGTCTATCCTGCTTGTGTGGTTGGAAAAGAACAGTCTAGTTCCCTTGGTGGATTTCAGGGCTTTGGAAACTTTCCTGGGACGCCATGGTTTGCACCCCATGGCGTCTCAGGAACAGCGCGGGAAAGGCCTGTTTCCAGCTGAGGGAGGTGAATGCCTCTGCCTGTTCGACTCTGAGTGTGAGGGTTCGAGTGGCAACGCAGGAGCCCGTCTTTGCGCATAAGACCACCCGGCGCGCCACCCTCCCGTCGCTTACAGGTATGCGGTGCAGGCTCACGACGGGATGTTGGGATGAGATGTTTGCAGAAGGGGGAAACAAGAGAGGGCCAGAGACGGGTGTGAACAGCAGGGAGGACTGCCAGGTTAGCGTGCCCAAACTCCCCTTCACGAGGACCAACAGGAAGCACGGCCCGGAGCCGCCTGCCTCGGACGGCACAGGTATGGTCACACGGGAGAGGGACTACAGGGCCTACAGCTCAGGACTGGTAAGAACAGGAAAACCATCTAACATCTTGGCACTTAGCTGCCTCAAATCCTTTCTGAAATGATGGCAGGCTTAAAATCTATTTTCAGGGGCACTGTCGGTTAGGGGTCTGACTTCAGCTTGGGTCACGATCTTGTGGTTCATGGGTTTGAGCCCTGCGTCAGGCTCTGTGCTGACAGCTCAGAGCCTGGAGTCTGCTTCACACTCTGTGTCTCCCTCTCTGTCTGCCCCTTCCCAGCTCATGCTCTTTCTCAAAAATAAATATTAAAAAAATTTTTAATCTATTTTGAAATCTTTTGAAAGCATTTTTCCAAGTATTTGTTATATTTGTTAACTTATTTGACTCCCACATCAACTCAACAGGTAGGCTGAGGTCATTCTCTGTACTTACAAGACAGAATGACTACAGAGCAGCAAAGTTATACAACTCACCCGAGGTTGATCAGCTAAGTGTTCTGCTCCAAGAACTGTGCTCTTTCCTGATTTCGCCTCACCCACCCAAGTCCAAGCCCAGCTTGCCCCGGTGAGAACGTTAAAGGGCTAGGAAAGGAGCCAGAGAAATAAAGACACTCTCCCCAGGGGTACCTGAGATCATGAAAACCACCTCTTCCTAACAAAAATTTAATGAATTGAATAACATTGATGGCTCTAAGTATCAGGTTGAGATACCAAAGCCACACCGTGACAGAGTAATAGTCATGACTCATTTTACAAAGACTTCTATGATAGGGGTGGCTTAGTCGGTGGAGTGTGGGACTCTTGATCTCTGGGTTATTAAGTTTGAGCCTCACATTGGGTGCAGAGATTACTTAAAAATAATAAAAACTTAGGGGCACCCGGGTGGCTTAGTCAGTTAAGCATTCTACTTCGGCTCAGGTCATGATCTCACATTCATTCATGGGTTCGAGCCCTGCATCGGGCTCTGTGCTGACGGCTCAGAGCCTAGAGCCTGCTTCATATTCTGTGTCTCCTTCTCTCTGCCCCTTCCCCACTCACACACACTCTCAAAAACAAGCATTTAAAAATTAAAATAATTATTAATAATGATTAAATATGAATACCAAAAAAAAAGTTTTGCGGAAGTGGGGTTTTATATTTTATTATAAACACGCATACTACCTCAGCATTTTTTAAAAACTTTTTAATATTTTTTAATTTATTTCTGAGAGAGAGAGAGAGAGAGAGACAGTGTGAGCAGGGGAGGGTCAGAGAGAGAGGGAGACACAGAATCTGAAGCAGGCTCTAGGCTCCAAGCTAGCTGTCAGCACAGAGCCTNCCTTGCGATTACACCGCCACCTGAAAGCATATTTAAGAGATGAGAACCACAAAGCTAAGTCTGTAGGATCCTGCATGAGACTTCCTCTCCCATCTGAGAATCTGAGGATCATTAGAGCTCAGGACTGTTTTACCAAGTTCTCCTCGCCATCATTCTTTACCATTTTTCCAAAGTGTTAAAGGACTGTCTCCCAAGGCCTCCCTAAAGTTACCTGGGCTTGTTACTACGGTAAATTTCAGAGACAGAAAATCCCTTAGTTAAATCTATGTTTTTTCCACGGGGAAACTACTTCAGAGAAAGATTTTTTGTTTTTGTTTTTTAATTTCTGAGAAAAATGCCTGCACACACCAGGTGTGTAAGGGATCACCCCCACAGGTAAATAAAACTCGTTTGGGGTAGTGCAGACCATTCACCCGTGGTCAAGGTTCAGCCCAGTCTTTGTCGCTGCACAAATGCAGCAACACAAACGGGTACGTCACAGTGACAGAAGCCTCACGTTTCACCAAAAAATGTCATGCCTGGATCCCAAGCAGGGTCCAAATCCTGCAGGGAAGTGGTGTGCTTTTGGAGGAGACGGCTGGAAGGGAGAGGGGGAGCCCCTGGGCAACCTCGCTCCCTGGCAAGCAGCCCACCTCGCCGGGGCGGGGGGAGCAGGGCTCTCGTCCGCCCACCGCCCCAGATCCCCTGCGGCACGCGCAAATTCCGGCTTCTTCTGACAGCAGGAGGCTGTACACCCGGGGTTACCACCGGGTGAGTCGCCGCGGCCGCCCACCCTGTGCCTCCTCGTCCAGATCCCGCCGTCGCGTCCGAAGCCCGAGACCCCGACCCCCCAGGGCCCCGACCCCNCGTCTTTGTGGGACAGCCCCCCCTCCCCCCCCCGGCCCTGCTCTGATGGACACTCCTGGGCAGAGCACCAGCCCGGGAGGATAGTCACCTACAAGTGTTCCGCCGGAGCAGAGGGGCCGGGACGCTTAGAGGGAAGCAGTGCAGGAAGACTGGTGGGAGTGGAGGAGCGGGACACCCCGTTGTCATTTCAAGGCCCCCTTGTAAGGGCAGAAGGCCTGCCACCAACTGCCCCAGGCCCCCGGATTTGGCCCAGGGCTAAGCCATTGTCTGTGAAAAAGGGACATCTGATGTGCAGATACATGCAGGTGGCCTTACCTGCCTAAACTGGGGTGGAGGTGGACAGCGACCTGGGCCACAACCCACAGGGCTGTGTGCCCAAAGGAAACCTTCCCCGGGTGAAAGATGGGGTGGGTGGTAGGGGTGCCCTAGAGGGCCCCGCTGAGCTCTGGGCCAGCCCATCTGTGNGAGCTGAGCAAGAAAACACCGAATCATAAACACAAACATGTAAAGTGATGAGGAAAGTCTCAGGGATTGAACTATCTGATGAGAGAAACTACATTTGATCAATCTTTCCAGCTCTCAAAGACACACACACTTCGAAAGATTGCACTTTGTTCCCTGAGGAAAAGGATTAGTAAGAAAACAGATTTTGTAAATGCGAGCAGAACATATTACTGAGACCAGAAGCAAGCTGACAGCAGCAGGAGGAAATAACTCGTGACTGTTTGGAACCTACACCATAGTAAATTTGCTATTTTTAGTAGAGCGAGAAAGAGAGTGATTTTTGATGCTGGATTTATTTTAATTTCAAAGATTGACCTAGTAGAATTTCCGTGCGAACGTACTGTCTGGATGTGAGGCCCTCCCCTGGCCCAGGGCCTTGGGACCACCTTGTCTGGAGCTGATAGTTTCTGTCTTCTGATACATTGTAAGGTGGTTAGTATGTCCGTCCTGGGTCTTCGTTTATTTGACCGGTCGGTTACAACATGTCTTTGGAGATGTTGTACTTTGCTAAACTTCTGAGGAATTACATGGTAAAAATCGGAAGAATTTAACCCTAATTCTGGTTTCAAGAAGGCCTTTAGCTTGACATAAACGTAGGAAGGTGGCAGTTTAAAAATGCAAGTTTGTTGAGCCAAGCACATTGAAAAGCTCTTTCTTTCTTTCTCTTCCTCGTGAGCTTAGCTTGAAAGCCTCTGCAACTGTTTTTATGGACATGAGTTTATTTAGAAGGGTGAACCCTAAAGTTGGCCAGGTCTTTTTTACACTGTATCTCTCCTGCAGCCAGACTGTTGATCTCCTCATGCAAGAGTCAGGATGTCGTTTAGAACATCCTTCTGCTACCAAATTCCGAAATCATGTCATGGAAGGAGACTGGGATAAGGTAAAGTAGGGCATATAGAGCTGTGTGACTGCTGCTACAATTATATATTTGAATGTGCATTCTGTGACCTTTCTGTTTTTTTTTTTTTATACCAATTTTTGCAGGCAGAAAATGACCTGAATGAACTAAAGCCCTTAGTGCATTCTCCTCATGCTATTGTGGTAAGAGGCGCACTTGAAATCTCTCAAACGTTGTTGGGAATAATTGTGGTAAATACACTTTTGTTCTTAGTTTCACATTCATGCTTATTTTAGTAGGTTATTGATAACTCTAGGCCTCTGCTACCTATGAAAGATAAAGTCTAAAAATTGTTAAATTTTGTAGAGTTAAGCTTGTAAACTGCGATGAGTGTTAATGATTTAAAGTTCTGAGTTTTATGTCTTGAAAATCATGTTTAATGTCTTAAACATCATGTTTAATAAATGTGTCATTTGAACCTAGTAAGTTAAGCTTCTACAGCATGAATTGAAAGGTGCTCACGCTCTCAGTGCTATTAAGACCAGTTTTATATTTGTGGAATCAAAGATAAGCTCTGCTTTTCCATTATTTATACTGAACGTGCCAGCAAAGGAGATGTATCCTGTAACCCTCAGTAGCTGGTACATTATAATTGTCTTTTTTTTTTTTTTTTTTAAATCTTTGGGAGTAACAGTCAACTCAGGCCAACTCCCTTTGTGTGCTCGCCATTTTCCATTCCTGCCTTCCAGGTGTGGGAACTGACAGTGCCCAAGATGGTCCGTGGGTATTGGTCTGGTAGAGGCTTTGTGAGCAGATCTGACCACGGGCCCTCTGTTCACAGGCCTTCTTGCCCTGACGAGATCACCTTAGTGGTGGAACCAGCTCTCCCCTCTCTCAGTCTTCAGGAATCCTTTATTCTGAGAGGACTTTAATTCTTGTGTAGATGTCGGTGAGGGAGAGGAGGGGTCAGTTTTTCTAAGTGCTTGTGATTGGAAACCATGAAGAATCAGCTGCCGGCTGCTGGCCTTTTAACTTCTAGCTGATTCATTTGTTGTCAAAAGCAGTTTCCTGTCTGGTGGGGGAGGGAAGGAACACCAATAGGAAGTGAAGTAGAGAAACCAGCTGTTTGTTAAACATTAGTGACTACTGTTACCTTTTGATTTTTTTTTTAAATTAGGTCAAACATTAATCTTTCTGCCTTTGTAAACCTAATAGGGCCTCTTATTTTCGTTTTTGAGCTGTGTGTGTGTGCGTGTGTGAATCTTAATTACAAAAGAGTTTTAAAATTCATAATACGATTTTATACAATAATATATAATACTAGGGAATGGACTTCAGGTGAATTAAAGGTACAGAATATGATCAAATGTGGATTAGTTTAAATTGGTGATCTAGTATATATATATTTTTGCTTTCAGTAAATACTTAAATATTAATCAGATGATTGATAATAAGTTAACTCGTGAAATAATCAGTTCCGTGTCAAATATTAGAAATGAAAACACAGAAATGTCTATATTTAAAAGGATTATAAATTTTCCAGCAATTCTAAGTTTTCCCCAGTCATTGGTTTTATTTAAAAAAACCAAAAAACTATATTTTAATTGAGTAGTTATTTTCTGGCAGAATGGAAGGTGACCCTAAAATAAAGACAAAAAATTACAAGTGTGTGAGTTTTGGGAGGATTATTTGCCTTTTGTAAGCTTGACTTCAAATTATATTTGTAATTTAGTAGTCCTATTTTAGAAGGCTCATTTCCTATTTTTTCTTACTTGTTTATAGAAAGTTCGGATTTAGGTAAAGTCTTGGATTTAGGTTAAGACTGTCTCATTTGAAATCTTCATTAGAAGCACCGTGTAAACTCAGGAAAGTTAGTAATAGATAATGAGGAGGAATCCTTTCTTTTTACAGCCTGTTTAGTCTTTAGAACATTCTAGGATCTTATAAAAGATGAACCTTAAATCTCTGGCTGAGCTCATGCCACCAAACTCTTTAGGTATTTATACAAGAAAAGGGCTCCAGGTTTAAGATTCAGTTTAGCATTTTTTCACCCTTGGAGTTTGTGTTCAGATTAGCTCCTCTCTCCCACACCATCTCCAGAAGATCATCCAGCCCAAGGGTAGTTGTAATAATACCACAGGGGACAACTATTTGGAGCTTTCTTTTAGCATCGTTCTTCTAATTGTATGCCCAGACACATCTGATGACTTAGTCTAGGCTAAAATTGTATTTTACTTTTCAAAGTTTTCTTTAAAGTTTATTTTGGGAGAGAGAGAATGTGCGGGAGAGGCAGAGAGAGAGAGGAGGAGAGAGAATCCCAAGTAGGCTCTGCGCAGAGCCCGACTTGGGGCTCGAACCCACAAAACCACGAGATTGTGACCTGAGCCGAAATCAAGAATCAAGTGCTTCACCCAACTGAATCACTCCGGCACCCCTGTATTATATTTTTTTAACTTAGATTATTGACTCAATCTACTCACTGCATCCCCCTCACCTGCCCCCCCCCACCATATTTTTAAATGCTTTTCAGTCAGATGATACAAGAAATAGCAGAATTTGCTCTGAACTTTCTGGAAAGTGAGCTCATGAATCAACATTTTTCAGTTTTTCGGTTTGGGTTCAAGTATGGCTCAGCATGTCCGGGGAGTTTCGGGTGGGCAGTAGCGGCCAGTAGCATGGGAGACTCGGTCTTAAAGTTTTCTGTATTTTTCAGTATCCAGAAATGTGCTTCAGAAAAGTGTTCAAATGCTAACTTGAGGCACAGAACTCAACTAGTGTATTTTAAAGTTAAATAGGGAGGGGTTTTGAAAGCCATGGTTTAAATAGAATTCATTTCCCCTTTCCTCTGAGTCACGGTTTAATTGCTACAACTTGGTTATAACCTTATTCCAGAGTTAGTCAGAAGTGCTCCTGAGTTCGCGAGGAGGCTGCCCGGGATAAGCAGACTTCCCATGCGGCTTCGGGGTTTTCCTTCCCCTCCGCATGTGGAACAGTTGTGCGGGGTGGGGTGGGGGGGCAAGGGTGCAGTGGCCTCAGTACTGGGTAGGATGGGGGGTGACGTGGGGGAGCAGTCTTTGACACACACACACACACACACACACACACACACACCCCGCCCCCGAGTCCCTCGTCCATTTCATGCCTCTGTTAGGTGGTAGAGGGGAGAGAGGCACCTGAGAAATGGCCCTGGGACAGCAGTGCTCTCTCCTAGGGGGCTCTTTAGGAGCCGGGAGAAGACAGAAAGGGGGAGCCTGTTTTCTCAGTCTCTTTCTTTCTTCATTTGAGAAGCTTGTGATCTTAAAACAAGAGAAGTTTAATAACGCTCTATCTCCAGCTCAGCAAACTAGTTTCACCTAATTTTTTAAAACTTTTTCAGTAAATAATCAACATCATTTGTGAACGATGTTAATTTTCTTGAAATTGTGTTTCCAGTTTTGGGAAGTAAAAGAACAGTATTACTCTCCATCCTCCTCATACGTGTCAAATACAAATTGAACTGATTTTTAGGAACATAAGTATTTTCTCTTCCAACCAAATTTCTGGCTGTGCTTGGCCAGTGGCGTGTCACTCACCATCCACGATACCAGGGTCTGATGCCCCTTTGAGGGTATTCTTTGTCTCGGCCTGGATAAATGTCTCCCAGAGAAGGTCTGTGCGCTGTCCGGCACGCCCTGTCCACAGGACATGTGCCCGTACTGGCCTCTGACGGCGTCCTCCACCCGTGTCCCAGACTGCCTCTCCCCTTAGAGAGAGAAACGTGCCCTCGTGGGATCTTGGGGAGAAGATGAAGGGGAACTCCTGCTCGGGGCACTGACCCTACACACATTGGAACAGGGGTGTGCCCAAGACCTAATGATGGATACCCAAAAAATAAAAATTCACCCTGAGTTTTAAAAAGTAATTTTCTCCAAATTTCCAGTTGATAAGAAAATTTAGTAAAGAAATAAGTATACATACTGGCCTGATCCCTGTGGCATTTAAATGAAAAATTCTGCAGCTAAACACGATTCTCAGGTTTGAATTAGAAATACTTGGAAATGAAACTTGTAACGGCATATCGATAAATGGAAATCTATAAAATCTACATTTCATAGTGGTTTTTTTTCAGAAGATAAAATGATGAGACCGTCCAAGATAACTTCAAATATGAAATTTTTTAATTTTTAAGTTGTTTTTTTGGGTTTTGTCATGATGGACTTGAACGTATTTTTTTTATTTGACACAGAGAGGTTAACTTTAGGCTCCATGTACAACAGGACCCTTTTCAGGGCATCTTGGTAACTGGTCTGTTTCTGAAGCATCATCAGGCAGTTTAAGTGTAAAATTGGATAAGGGTATGAATTTTCTAGAGTTGTAAGAGCTTCTCTTACAGTTTGAAATTTTTTTCATCGTTCTTCAGTTACAGATTTAAGTTTTAGATGATCACATATGCCACGTATCTTATTAAAAGATGTGTTTAAATGGAGGCCTGATTATGTGACAGGGTTAGTTTTGTTTACTTTCGCTAGAAACCGTTTTTGTAAGCTTGTGCCTATGCCTTTTTTCTGAATACTGCCTAATGGAAAACCGTGTAGGGGCGCCCAGGTGGCTTAGTCAGTTAAGCATCCAACTTCGGCTCAGGTCATGATCTCACGGTTCATGGGTTCAAGCCCCACATTGGGCTCTGTGCTGACAGCTCAGAGCCTGGAGCCTGCTTCAGATTCTGTGTCCCCCTCACTCTGACCCTCCCCTGCTCATGCTCTGTTTCTCAAAAAAATAAATAAAGGTTAAAAAATCTAACGAAAAAAATCATTTGGAGGGGTTCATTGTGCTCTTAACTCTGGGAAGAAATGATAAATTCTCCACACCATTTTTGGACAGCGGTGTATATATATTTAATATTTTCTAAGTAAGCCTCTTCCTGAAGAAGCAGCAGCTACAGTTTGGTTTTTTCTTTTAAGTAGATTTAAAATCTTTGCCACTGAGTTCCTTGGGGTCTCGAACATGACTGACATTCTCTGTGCCTGCACCATTCGGTGTGCTCAGGCACCACAGGTAGGGGTGAGGAGAGAGCCCTGCTAGGCAGGGGTCTTCACTTGTAAGAGAGTCTCACCTTGGCACTCAGAAGTTTCTTTTCTAAGTTTCTTTTCTAGCCAAAAAGCTGCTAATAAGATCATGATGATCACTTTCAAACATACAGTAATAAGAGTTAAGGGACAGTAAAAAGGATTAGAACCAAACTCATTCCAGAATAAACTGAACATGAAAGTGCTTCATAGTAAGCTGGAAGTGGTTTGTCGTTTTGGGGAAAAGAGCTGAGAATTGTCTGCCTCGCACTTCAGGCAGTTACCAGTCCCCAAGTACAAAAATGGAATCCTTTTGCAGACATTTCCGCTCTGCCTTCTTTTTTTTTTTTTTAAGTTTATTTATTAATTTTGAGAGAGAGAGAAAACACGCAAGGGGCAGAAAGAGAGGGAGAAGGAATCCCAAGCAGGCTCTGCACTATCAGGGCAGAGCTGAACTCAGGGTTCGAACTCATGAACTCTGAGCTCATGACCTGAGCTGAAGTCAAGAGTCATATGCTTAACTGATTGAGCCACCCACATGCACCTGCATTGTAGTTTTTAAGTGATTCCTCTGTGAACCAGTTTTTCTTCCATCTTTTCAAAACTTGTCGCATAAAACCCCCTAATGCCCAATTATAAAAGTCAGGCTTTTATTTATTTTTTAATTTTTTTAATGTTTATTTTTGAGAGAGAGAGAGACAGTACAAGCAGGAGAGGGTCAGAGAGAGGGGGAGACACAGAATCCGAAGTAGGCTCCAGGCTCTGAGCTGTCAGCACAGAACCATGTGTGGGGCTCACAAGATCATGACCTGAGCTGAAGTCAGACGCTTAATTGACTGAGCCACCCAGGTGCCCCAAAAGTCAGGCTTTTAAAACAAATTTAGAATATTTGGAATAGTTCCCTATTTTCATAAAAGAAATAAAATTCTAGGTGAATGGTTTAAGGACAGAGTTCGTGTTTTCCTGTGTTGGTGCCTTGGGTACTAATGGTCTTACTTGATTTGAGATCGTGTGTTGAAAGCAGAGTTTTATTAAGATACGGAATTGCGCAAAGTCCTGTTTCGTCTGCTGTGACTGTGTTAACCCAAAATATTTGAGTCATCGTAAAGCTTTATAAAAGTTATTTTCAAAGGGCATAGTAGAATGGTTTCTACTGTTCTGTTTAGGCACAAACATTTTCTGAAACCTCCATCAACTTTTTTCCCCTGACCGCTGCTTTCTGTCATGTCAGAGGATGAAGTTTTTGCTGCTGCAGCAGAAGTACCTGGAGTACCTGGAGGACGGCAAGGTCCTGGAGGCGCTTCAAGTTCTGCGCTGCGAATTGACGCCCCTGAAGTACAACACGGAGCGCATCCATGTTCTCAGCGGGTAAGGAAGCTGGCCGGGCCGGGCCCCAGGCTTGGCAGGGGCCCTGTGCCAGGGCGCCACTTCCTGATGGTTTGCCCACGTCTGAATCTTGCTGAACCCTTCGACCACGGTGGTCTGGATAAACTCACTCAGTGTCCAAGCTGCTATTGTCATCGTGGGAAGCTCTGGGGGCAGAGCTGCTCCCTGTGGGCGAAAGAAAGACGTGCGTGTTGCCATCTTGTGGTCTTGTGTGAGAACCCGCAAAGCGGCAGACGTTTCCATTAGCGTGGACGCATCCTGGACCCTGGCTGAGCGCCTCACTAGAGCCTCACATCAGTCGTATATGGCGGGGGGAGCGGGGGGCGGCCCCTGGGGCTTGCACCTGGCCCCCTGCGGTTCATGCACACACTCCCGGCTGCGCCTTCACGTGCCGTCTGAGCGGGAGGCTCCCTGCTTCCCGGCGCATGTCTGCCTGCCTGCCTGATGTCCCCAGGGTGTCTCTGAGGTGTGTCAGGAGCTCAGGTGAACGCTCCCCACATTCTCCAGTCCTCCTGTTCCCCCCCCATCTCCTCTCACTTTCCTCCCTCCGTAAACCGTAAGACCTTCTTCCCGCTTGTCCAAACTTGTCCGAGGTTCATCATTGCACATGTTTCACCCTTTCACTCTGCCGTGTGTTGGCCTGACTCTAAAACATAGCAGATCTGTCCAGTTCTCTCCATCTCCACCACTTCTACCCTAGTTAGTCCACAAATGGTTCTCCTAGAATATTCCCATAGCCTCCTTGTACGTCCCACGCTGTGCGCTCTTGCTTCCCTGGTGACACACAGTTCACGCAGCAGCCGGACAGACAGAAGTAAAACCGTACACGAAGTCATTTCTCCCTTTCTTAAAATCCAGAACCTCAGTCCAAGCCCACACGCTTGCTGACCCTCCCGGCCACCTTTTCCTTTATCCGTTCATTCCAGTGACAGGAGTGTGTTTTCCGCTCCTTAACTTGCCAGGCCACTCACACTGCCGGTTTCCTTTATTCTAGATGCTTTTCCTTTCATCTTTTCCTAGGGGCTACTCGTTGCTAGGGTCCCAGCCTGAATGTCCTCTCCTGAAACCACCCACCAGGCATTCTCTGTCACATCCCTGTGCTTCATGATTTTCGTCATGGCATTTTTTGGCTGTAAGACAGGGCCCCAGCCTCGGCGTCTGCATTGACACTTGAGGGGTTTGCAGATACAAACTGATGGGTAAAACGATGCACCCAGAGAGGTGTAGGGCTTGTTTTAGGGTTTTTGAGAAAAGGATGCTGAACATCAGAGAAGCAAAATAGCCAGTCCAGGATACAGCTAACAAACCAGAGAGCCGAGACCCAGAGTCGGGCTTGACTGATCCTGGAGTGACCAGTCCACACCCACTGCCTCTTGAAATGGTACAGCTGCTGGGTATGATGCACTGGCTGAGCGCCTGCCTTCTCCAGTTTACTTCTCTGATAAGGGGTCTGATTTCTGTGTCACCTAAAGAACATTCCCATGATGAGGTTTGTCTTGTCCAATAACAGACACGTAACTTAATCATACAGCCTTTATTCCAAAACGAACTTCACCCAATGTGTCCCTGAAATGTTTCACGTAAGGAAGTGGCCCAGAGATGGCCAGGTGTGGACTGGCATTCGGACACAGGGTTTCTTCCTCTCGGCCGCTCCTTGCTGTCAGTTATACCCTGTGGTTTCCCGTAAACATATTCATTTGGAACTTTAAGGTATAATGTGTATTTTTTTTTATTATTACTTTTAATTTTCTTATTTTAGAGAGCAGTCGGGGGGGGGGGGGGGAGGCAGGCAGAGAGGATCCCAAGTGGGCTCCACATTGCCAGCGCAGAGCTCGGTGCGGGGCTCAAACTCGGGAACTGTCAGATCATGACTTGAGCCAAAATCAAGTCGGACACTTAACCAGCTGAGCCACCCAGGCAAAGTAAACAATTCTTCCATAAAATTATTGATGATAAATTTTACTTCAAAAAGTTATTTTAGAAACCAAAATTTTTATGATATTTGGGTTTTTTATGGGGTATTTTGAGTTAAACTACTCGTGCTGTTACAGTTCTCATCAGCTAAGACACTGTATAGTAAATAGCAAGAGAGCACGTAGGTCCGCTCCCAGGGAAGAGGGGAGTAAGTGACTGGGTGCTAAGTACAGTGTGCTCTGTGCAACTCAAGAGGAGAGTAGGCGATACTCCTGTTAACTGAGAGTACGTTCTACCTACATACCAAGTAGTGGACCAAGTACTTCAGGTACTCTCTCTTAATCCTTACTTCCGTATTTAGTACCCTTTTAACAAGTGAGAAGAGCAGATTTGTCTGAGAACATCATCCCAGATAGAGTAAGGGCAGCAGGAGGGTCCCTTGCCAGATCTGATTGCTGCGTCTGGATCATGCCTTCACTTCCCTTTTAAAGCCGGTTCTCGGGAGAGGTGCGAGAGCCAAGTCAGCGTCCCACTTCCCTACCCTCTCCCCCACCGTGCCCCCCACCCTCCCCGCCCCCCACCGTGTTCTCTAGAATCCATGACTAGCATTCTTGCCATCTTCAGCACACATAGTGAACCGAGAAGCAGCTCCCAGATTTCCTGCTCGGGGCGGGGGGGCTCACAGCACCTTTCACGGGACGACACAAGGGTGGTCATCAAGTTATACCGTTTCTTGAGTGACGTTTGTGATCAGCTCTGGAAAGTGTGTTGTTGTTTAATTAACTTCATGTAAATTGAAGGGTTTTTCTTTTTATTTGGGGGTTTTGTTTGACGACTGAGGAGCAATTGAGTTGGCATAGGATTTAAGAGCAACATTTGCAGCCCAAATGCCTGGGTTTACATCCCTTTTGTGTTTGCCTCTTAGCTAAGCCAGTTCCTGAAGATTTTCTGTGCCTTGGGCACTTCATTTGTACAAGTAGAATGCTAGTGCTTGCTCCACACGGATAGTGGCGGGATCGTGGAGGGCGTCAAGTCAAGTAGTGAGTGTGGCGCCTGGAATGGAGCCGGGAACACAGTGCAAGCTGCACGTGTGCGCTGGTGGACGACATGAACCCGCAAGTGGGTGACACCGCGCGTGGTGCCACTACGCTGCATTACGGTTCTGTGATTCTGTCCAGGTGCCAGGTTGTCTCCGTGCATTGTCTACTGTAGAGATTTCTTCTCGATGAGTATATTTCTGTGAAAGTATAATCAATGTTTTCCAATTATGTTTAATCCGAAGCACAGGCTCTGATACCCACTCTCTCTGTCACGTTTGTAGCTATCTGATGTGCAGCCACGCAGAAGACCTCCGAGCAAAAGCGGAATGGGAGGGCAAAGGGACGGCCTCCCGCTCCAAACTGCTGGACAAGCTGCAGAGTAAGAGGAGTCTCCGTGCTTGGTCTCTGTGCTTTTGCTCACGTTACAGTAGAGACTGAGCATCGACTAGGTAGCCTGTGTCTGGACGCACTCTTTGCGGGCAGTGAGCGGGTGCATAGGGAAGAAGGGAAAATCTATCAGGAGGCCCTTTCCAGACTGGGTCACAGAGCCTGGGAGGCAGTGCACCCCTTGGGAGCCGGGCAAGGGGGCGGGAAGGGCAGGATGCTCAGCCCGTGCGGCTCTCCTGGCACCGTGTTGTGTTGATGCTCTGCGAAGATTTTCTTTGTGGGGCAAGTGCTGCGGTTGTAGAAAATGGACATAAACCAGACCTTTAAACAACTGCTTTTCCTTTTTAAAGATTTTATTGTTTTTTTTTTTTTTAAAGTAAGTTCTGCACCCAATGCAGGGCTCGAACTCACGACCCCAAGATCAAGAGTCACACGCTCCACGGGCTAAGCCAGCCAGGCGCCACCAAACTACAAGTGTTCTAAGTGTTCTGTTGATGTCAGTAGGAAGGCCCAGATTTAAGTCCATGGTTTTCCTCTCCCCCTAGATCTATTCTGTATAACTTCCTAATTAGCAGGAGGGTTTTAATTTCACTATGGTTTTGTACATAAACGACCTTTTTCCCTTTTGGACTAAATCGTCTTATTCTGGGTGTTTCATGTTGAGGTGCAGTAGACATCCTAGGAATCGGGAAACCGTGTGGTCTGGGATTGGAATGCACAGGTGTCGTGTCAAAACACCAGTCCCCCTCCGTCTCTAGATTTCCCTGCACACACAGTGCCACTTAGTTCCCTCTGGCGCATGGTCGTCATCTGTACATTTTCTTTCCATCACTGCCTTTTGGGAGGGGGGAGGTGTTGTGGGGTTTGTTCTTTGTTGTTGTTTTGCTTTGTGTCTTTGTTTGGTTTTGTAAATTTGCATACAAATGAAAGCCCTCCTGCCGCACCTGGCAGGCTGTCAGGGAGCATGTGACTTTGGGATTGTGGGTTTGAGCCCCACTTCGGGTGTGGAGCCTACTTAATAAATAAATAAAATTTTTAAACAGCATTTTTTAAAAGAATGCAAGTTGAAGCCCTCCTGTCCGTCCCATTTTGTGACAGCATCCCCATAGCCGCTGGCAGATACTGATAAAGCCCACATTCTATTGCCCCACCCCCCATGGCTCTGCCCAGGGGGCCGCTATTACTGGGGAAGGGCAGGGGCAGCACAGGGCGAGCAAATGTCTTCAATAAAAGGTTCTACCGTCTTGGTTTTTTAACATTTATTTTCATTTCTTGTTTCAAAACTATCTTCTCTTGCAGCCTATTTGCCACCATCAGTGATGCTGCCCCCGCGGCGTTTACAGACCCTCCTGCGGCAGGCGGTGGAGCTACAGAGGGACCGGTGCCTGTACCACAATACCAAACTCGATAATAACCTAGATTCCGTGTCTCTGCTCATAGATCATGTGTGTAGTAGGTAAGAGAGCAACTTCTTCTGTTCTGAAGTAGGCTGTTACCTCACAGACTCAGTACGAACTTCGCTAAAAGGTTTCCTTTTTTGGAGTGTTGTCCTGTGGCAGTGAAACCATTCATGTCCGATCCAGCATTCACGAGCGGGGCTGGAATTACTGAAGCTGACACTTGCAGAGAAATGTGAGGGTGCTTGTGCAGTGACCCTCAGCTGGAGAGGGTCCCCCTCTCTGTGGGCAGGTCGGTGATCCTCTGTGTCCGGCCATCTCTAGGAGGGCTTGTGAGTGGTGTCTGGTGGCAATGCCACTGACCTGAGTGTTGGCTGTGCTTAGAGGCCAGGACTCTGTTTCTGGACGCTCTCGCTACTTTAACAGTGGCCCCAATTATTTCCTGCCCTTAAAGATCATGGAACTACTTCATTCCTAATGGAAGGTCTGCTGTTTAGCAGGACCTGGCCCCTGAACTAGACGTGGCTGGGGTCACAGGCATTCACTTTCTGGTTTGGGTTTGTTGCTGAATCTGTCAAATACGTAATTTAACTCGTATGGATGAAGGCTCCACTTTTGATATGAGGAGTATTTTGAGTGAAAATGCCCCTGCAGTTGCAGTGATGATCTTCAAATTAAAGCAGAGAGCTCTCATTTTTAAGGTACTGAAGAACAGGGCACCTGGCTGGCTCAGTTGTTTAAGCGTCTACCTCTTGATCTCAGCTCAGGTCAGGATCTTATGGTTTGTGGGTTTGAGCCCCGCCCGGGGCTCTGTGATGACAGTGCAGATCCTGCTTGGGACTCTCTGCCCTTCCCCTACTTACACATGTGTTGTGTCTCTCTCTCTCTCTCTCCCTCTCTCTCTCTGTCAATAAATAAATAAGGTGCTAAGGAGCCAACCCGGAAATGTTTCAGACATTAGGAGGGAAACGATTTGGGTCTGGTGAAGCAAACAAGACAGCTGCGGTGCATGTGCCCAGTGTCTTCTGCCAAAGACCCCTGTTGAAGCACTGGCGTGGCAGGTGGGGCCGGGGTGGGCCCAGGGCGGCCACCAGACGTTAGTGTGCCTGCGCAGGGATTGGAGCGGAGGTTGCCGGGTGTGCACAGAGTGCTTCCTGTGTGAGTCGGTGTCGCCTCCCCTCCCCAGACGGTTGAGAGCGGGAGGCTGGCGGTTGAGCTACAGTAGTGTCATTGGCCTTCATGTAGCAGGTGATGACATGGTGTGTCTTAAACTTGCTGAAAGAGATTGATTAGAGTCCTTTTCCTTTTTTCTGTTTTACTCTTTAACGTGGGTCTTTAACTTAGGAGAATTTCTGAATTGAATAGAGGTAGGAGATAATACTTAAAAGGGTGACATGATTTCACCCTTCACAGCCCCTTTTAGGGAACTTGAGGCAGTTGTGAACCCAAACCTTTCTTTTTGGTTCATGAATTTGCTGCTGGTGGAACACACTGAATGCTATTTGCGTTGACCTTTATGGTTCAAGAGGTGTCAGTGGGTGAAGGGCTTGCCTTCCTGTGCAGAAATTCGAATCTGTGAGCACGAGACCTGCATTTTTCTTGACGTCTGTAGCACCTGTGGAAGTAAATGATGGAAAACGTTTAGTCTGATCTTGTCCTGCCCTCAGGTCAGGGATCTCTATGCCCTTAGACCCTTGCATAGAGAGCACCCCTGGAGTTTTACGTGGGAATGAGGGTTCATGCTTTTCAGAACTCACCACTGACTGGAAGGTCTCCCCTGTAGTCTTTTACACACACACACACACCCCTCCCCTGTAGTCTTTTACACACACACACACACACACACACACACACCTGCCTCAGAGTCTGCTGCTGCTGGAGGTAGTTCCCTGCTGTGCAGTGATACTGTGTCCCTCATCTGGATTTCTGCAGCCAGCACAGCCCCGTACAGATGCAGGTGACGAACAGCTTCTGTGCAGACTCCCTCTCGTTTCACTGCTGGCTGCTGCCCGTTACCTGTCCCTTTATTAAATGTGTGCTCCAGATGGTTTCTTTTGTCGTCCGACCTTCCTTCTCTGTGTTCTGATGGTGCTCGCGTCCAGGCGAGGGCTGCGGAATTGATCTCCTAAGCCTTGGACCCTAATACAACCGGGGGTGTTGCTTGAGGATCTTAAATGCACCATGTCCGAAGTGGAACTTGCCTCTCCTCTGACTGTCTGTGCAGAGTCTGCCTTTCCTCTTAAGTTCGGTCTCCGTGAAGGGCTCCATCTGCCCAGCTTCTCCAAGCCAGAACACCAGGACTCAGCCTCGCGGTACATTCCAGGGGTGCATTTGAACGACACCAAAGCGGGGCGTGTCATACATAAAGTTGGGCTACACGTCTTTACAGAGAGCTGTTCCTTTGTTGCCAGACTAGGAGAGGAGAACCTGGATTTGATTTAATACCTAGTATTCCCCTTTTACCTAGAGGTCTTCAAAAGAAAATTTTCTGTTTTTTATTACCGGCCATACTCCCTTGTGGAAATTAGATTAGCATTGAAACTAGAAAACTGTAACTTATAAGTTAAATCTTAGCATTGAAGCCTAAATACCAGCTTTTCTCTCTTCTCTCTGGAGGGTAGAGAATTGATCATGAATAAGTGAACAGGAACTTTTAGAAATCCTCATCAGCACCAAGGAGTTTTCTTTAGATCTTATGTTATTTGTATTTGTAACAGTGAGTGCATATTTTTGGTTAAATTGGTAGGTTTTTCACCAGCATCCAGTGGAAGGATGTTTCTATAGGAAACTTTATAAGTATTAATTTTTTAGTAAAAGATTATTATGAAATATTTATAGAAACTTAAAATGTGAAGGTTCAGTTTGATTAAAATGCTATCCTATTAAGTTTTTGGGGGGAGGTGCTATTTTTAACACCATCTTAAATTAGAAAAAAAAAATTTTAACATTGATTTTTTTTTTAGAGCATGAGTGGGGGAGGGGCAGAAAGGAAGGGAGTCACAGAATCCAAAGCAGGCTCCAGGCTCTGAGCTGTCAGCACAGAGCCTGACATGGGGCTTGAACTCACTAGCCTCGAGATCATGACCTGAGCTAAAGTCGGACGCTTAACTGAGCCACCTACCATGCACCCCATCATCTTAAATTTACTTGAAAACAAAGTCCTCAACTTTGACTTGTAAACATCTAAAATTAGGCTTTTATTAAACTGAGGGCTGTTTTTCAAAAATTATTTAATAATAAAAATGCCAATTTAAATACTACTTTTATGACTGTTGGTAGACTGGATGATTTGTGCCTAAATTCTGATTATGAATTGGTCCTTTCTCAAGAACATTTTATTGCTCTGTTTTTAGATTTGTCATTTCATTGATAATGGGATCAGTCTTACCCATTTGAATTATTGTGTATTTTATACCTAAATATAAGTGTTTCTCACTGAGTAAAAGATCTCACTATTGATTACTACCCAGAAAGGAGAGGAAATACTGTTGATATTGAAAGTACTTACTTGATTGGAGTTTTATTCAGTGGTGTCTTTAAGAATACAACTTAAGGGGCGCCTGGGTGGCTTAGTCGGTTAAGCGTCCGACTTTCGCTTAGGTCATGATCTAGCGGTTCGTGGGTTCGAGCCCCGCGTCGGGCTCTGTGCTGGCTGCCAGCTCAGAGCCTGGAGCCTGTTTCAGTCTGTGACTCCCTCTCTCTCTGACCCTCTCCTGCTCACACTGTCTCTTTCTCTCCTAGAAATAAATAAAAACATTAAAAAAAAAATACAACTTAAATGATAATTGAAAGAAAACTGGTCTTGGAGAATCAACCATAGGTTTAAATCCTAATTCAGTTACCAGTCTGTGGTACTTATTATTTGTCCTCTGAGCCTTGTGAAGATGGAGATAGTTACTTGCCTTGCAAGGTAGTCTTAGAATTAGCAGTACTACATGTAAAGTGCTCAGCATAGTGCTGGGCATCCAGAAAGTGCCTAATAAATGTCAGCTGGTATCGATTATGTTTTAGATATAGAATAACAGTTTAGTATTAAAGCAACTTACAGACAATCTGAAAGTTTAAAGCCCCCTGCATATCAAGTGCTAAAGTAGATGGTCATTGTGTGCAGATAAAGAATGTTAATTTGGTTTTAAATATATATTACATATTAGGCCAGTGAATTGATAGAAATCTATTTTTAGATTATACATTGAGTAAAACATAAGGAAGATCATTTTTCAAAACAGACTTAGAAGTTCATCAAGTCATAGGGATGAAAAGTACAGTACAGGTATCCTACTCAATGGTATAATACACCTATTGTGATAAGCGTTTGTGGTACTTAATGGTTGAGTCACTGCTGCACACCTGAAACTCGTTTACTATAGTACAAGTGTACTTCAGTTAAGAAGAGAACAGTTTATCTAATGATGTTTAAATAATTTTTTTATAATCTTACAGAGACTGTTATAGGGCCGTGCTCTTCCAAAAGTAGCCACTAATTTATATGTGACCACTTAAATTTAAACATAAAGAAACTAAAATTAAATTTAAAACTCAAGTTCTTGGGGCGCCTGGATGGCTTAGTCAGTTAAGCGTCCGACTTCAGCTCAGGTCATAATCTCACAGTTTGTGGGTTCAAGCCCTGCATTGGCTCTGTGCTGACATCTCCTCAGAGCTTGGAGCCTGCTTTGGATTCTGTGTCTGTCTCTTTTTCTGCCCTTCCCCCACTCGGGCTGTCTCTCTGTCTCTCAAAAAATAAACAGTAAAAAAATTTTATATATAAATAAAACTCAAGTTCCTCAGTTGTACCAACTACATGTCATGTGGCCAGGAGATTCCCCCCCTGTGGCCGGGCTCAGGCTGGGTGGTCCGGGTCCGGAAACTTGCCAGGTTAGCTCAGGAAGCTGTCCAATGTGCTGCTGCGGGAGTTGGAAAACAATTGGATGGGTTTTTTTCAAGTGAGTTTAAAAATGGTATAAAAGGTGCTGAGAACAGTCATTCTTGTGATAACTTCCTCCTATTTACATTGGTGATTGTAGAAGTCTCTGCCCCTGGTCTAGAATGGGCACTGCCACCTCCGAGGTGCCAGCCAAGCATCAGGCACTGTCTCCGTTCTCTGCCTTCAGGGCCTCGTTCTTGGACTCCACCCTTGCATAAGGAATTTCAGGAGGCAGGTCCCCTTCTCTCTAGTTTATGGTTGGAAAAACTGAGACTTGGATGAAAGGAGTTTCCTACTTCCTGGGAAGCTACCTGATAAGTGGCTGACCGTTGTGGCCCCTCCCGGATGCGGCACTTTTCTGCTCCCCCCACCCCCCAACAGGGTATTAGTGAGTATTAGTGATCACTCGTGAGTATCTGTTGCTTTCCAGGAACTTTAGATGTTTTTCTCATCCTTGGCAGACCCTGTTAGGTATAGATGAATCCCATTTTATAGATGAGGGAATGGAGGAGGCTTAGAGGAGGTCGGGACCTGCCAGACATGACAGCTTATGACCCACACTTGCCTGATGTCTGTCACCCTTCTGTTTGTCAGCGTACATCCTTCCTGAAGCTGGCCCGCTCACATGAACTTGAACACCTAATTGTTAATGTTTATTCATATGAATTGAATTAATCAGACCAAAAATTTTCTGATGGATACATACTTTTACTCTTTTTTAATCTTGGGAATAGGGATAAAAAGAAAACTTGTACATTGAAGCAGACTTTGGATTACTGATTTCCCCTGAGAGGCCTTAGCTGATACTTTAGCTGATACTATAATCTTCAACGTACCAGGGAAGCTTGATTCTCCAGGTTTATAAGGGAGCTGATATCTCATTTGTGAAGTTTTTGATCTCCACACAGTTCTGTCACTTTTTCACCTTTTTCGTCATTATTACTCTACTCTGTTTCCAATGAAGAATTACTTGTGGGCTTCTCTGTTTTAGGAGGCAGTTCCCGTGTTATACTCAGCAGATCCTTACGGAGCATTGTAACGAAGTGTGGTTCTGTAAATTCTCTAATGACGGCACGAAACTAGCAACAGGATCAAAGGACACAACAGTTATCATATGGCAAGTTGACCCGGTACGTACTGCACCACGGGTGTATCCAGCACATGCCGCACCGCGGGTGTGCTTAGGCTACCTGTTTGTAAAGTGTACATATGTAAATGGGTTCTTCTAAGAGCATTTTCCCATCATTTTTGTTGTGATGTCTTTCCTCTTGCTGTGTTGTCTAGATGATACGCGTACACCAACATTTCATGCAGATTACGTGCCGGCCCTGAGTCTGTGCACGTGTGATCTGGCTTCATCCTCTACTCACACCTCCTGTTTTCAGATGAGGAAACCAAGGTAGAAGTTAAATGCCCAGGCTCTCGGAGCTCGCAAGTGGCAGAGTTTAGACTCTGATCCAGGAACAGTTTTGTTCCAGACCCACTGCTCTCAGTGCCCCTTGCCAGTTTGTTAACACTTGATTTCTGGATTAGTACAATGTCCTTGTGTCACAGGTTAGGGAAGACTCATTACCATTTTGCCTTCTGAATCTTTTTTTCTTTAAGTTTAATTATTTTGATAGAGAAAGAGCACAAGTCAGGGAGGGGCAGAGAGAGAGAGAGAGAGAGAGAGAGAGAAAATCCCAAGCAGGCTCTGCGCTGTCAGTACAGAGTCTGACACGGGGCTTGAACTCAAAAACCTTGAGATCAGGACCGGAACTGAAATCCAGAATTGAATGCTTAACTGACTGGGCCACCCAGGCGCCTCTAGAAGGAAATATTTTTAAAAAACATTTAAAACATTTAAAAAAATATTGTTTAAAAAAACAATCAAGGGCACCTGACTGGACTCAGTCCGTAGCACATGCCTCTTGATCTCGGGGTTGTGATGAAAGGTAAATATGATCTACTCTTTGCCATAAAGCAGGCATTCTTTTTTTTGTACCATGTACTGCTGTGGTGGTCTGATGACTAGAGGCCCCCCCCATCCCCCAAATAACATTTTTAATTGGATAGACCAGAACATATAGGAAGCCCAAGTATGTTGAAATATAGTTGTCAAAATAGTATAAAAACAGATACAGTGTAATCATATGCTTTTTTTATTAACACATTAAACAACAAATTCTAGCAAGAGATCTAACAAATACCAGGTTTTAAAGTAGTGATGAGCATAAATATTTCAGGATCACCACAACAAGTAACATGACGTGAGAATACTTGAGATTTCTGTTTACCGTCCCCTTATACTACCTGATATGTAAGTATATGAATGTCCCTCAGGTATCACCTAATTCCACCTTGTTAATTGCCTTCATTCAAGATTGAAGGAGATACTGAATTTTAGCCTATGGTTAGTGAAAATAAAGATGTGCACTTGTCCCATTCAAGTTCAGGGACCCCTGTTTCTATCCCTAAACAACTCCTGGCAGACTGCAGGTGAATCTCTGTGAACAGAAGGAAGTTTCATGCAGTATGTATAAAGTGTCATGAAAGTGCAGGCCTTCTGCACAGGTGAGCGTGCCTAGTCTGACCTTAATATGCACAACACGGAGAGACAGGAAGGGGCATTTTGGGGAAAGAGGGACCTTAACCTCTCCTACCCTTACCTTCAGATATAGAGTGAGTAAGGCAAAGAGTGGGAAATGAGACTAGTAAAATAGTGTGGGATCTAATCTTGGCCTTTGAGTGCTGTTCTAAGGAGTTGCATTTCAGCAATTATTTGCAAGATGTCTGAAAAGAAATTGTATCAGACTGTGCATTATTAATGTTTTCCTTTGGCAACAGCATGTAACGGTCCCCTCTGTTTGGCACATATTTGCTGAGCACGTGCTGTATGTGAGGCCTTATCGCAAGCTCATGATCATACAGTATCCTTGTTCTGTACTGGGTGCTACAGGGGCTCAAAGAAGAAGCCCCACTGGAGCTGGAAAGCAAGGCAGAGTAAGACGAGTAAGTCTGAGGAGAAGGAGTAAATGGTTACTTAGACGAACTAGTTCCTACTGGCCCTTGGGTCCAGGAGGACATGGCTGGCTGGGGAGAGGCTGCGTTGCAGACTAGGAGATGAGGCCATGACAGATGGGGCAGCCAGGCAAGGAGGTCTTGTACTCTTTGCGGGGGACTTTGGGCCTTTATGCTGATGTCACCCAGGGTGCTATTGCCAGAACAGGAGCTCCACGTGAAGGCTATTGTGGCCAGGTTAGCTTGGGATGTGCAGAATTAATGTTCTTGTTCCAGTTTGAGAGGCCATGGGTTTTAGAGTTTAGTGTGATGGTATTTTGTTATGTCAGGTAAGAAAGCTCAAAAACTCGTAAGAAAGTTGGTGATCCTCTTGAGTATGTATTACGTGTCTGTGTGTGTTGTGTGTTTTAACAGAAAAGAGAATACATAGGGACCTTTGAGATTTTAGTTGGTGTGATTCCAGTGCCTAATTTCTTTTAACAAGTTTTCTGAACTTTTCTCCCCAAAAAACATTTTACTATTTCGCCACCCATACTCTAAGCATCCATGAACATGGTATTTCCGCTTGGAATAGGTTAGTATAGAGACACTGTGCTTGTAAAGACCTAGTATTAATATTCCCATTGATGTTTTGCTTTTTTTTTTTTTCCAGGATTAATTAATGTGCATGAAACAATTAGCTTTTCAATTACATACCTCTAGTTTGTCATCAGTTTAGAAGTGAATCTTTGGGTAGATCCAAAGGACCACTGTGAATGAGAGATTCTTGCTGGAAGATCTTGAGCCACTCCAAAAGCCTCGACTTGCCTGTTAAATTATTCTGGTGATCCTCCACTCTTGTACGGATACCGGGGCCTGTTATGTTAGCCAGAGAAGAATCACAAGTAGTCATAGTGTTAACTAGTTAGTTTTGTCCAATGATGGTGGTTTAGACAAGGTGATTGAAAAAAATGATAAACTTAGGGTCCAGTGAAGAAACAAAGTACATTAAACACATCTATTTGTCAGTGACATTTCTGGAAAAAATCTCCCAACCTATTTTTATCAAAGCAGTTTATCAAACCTATCCCTTACTACTTCTGGGTCCTCACCATTGGAATCCTGCAGGCTTGATACTAGTCTCAATCTTTGACCAAAGCCTAAAACTGAACTCCTAGCTACCTTCTCCGTCTGTTCCTGTCCACACAACACAAATGTACAGGTTGTCTCATTCTGTCGTGTGTGACCTCTTGCAGTCCGAACTGTGTTCATCTTGGACGGCATGTCTTGTTTTAACTGTTAATGGCTGTTGTGTCTACTCTTTACGGGTGTCTGTATCCTGCATCTGTTTGTTCTGACTCACCTTCCATTTCCTCCTAGAGCCAGATGTTATGTCACAATGTCCCCAGCTTAAAACTCGTCAGTGGCTCTCCTCTCTCCCTTAGCCCAAAGCGAAGGTGTTTGCTCTTCGGCCCTGTCACTCACCACCTCCCCTCTCACAGTGCAGTCCCTCCTGCATGGCCCACGTGGGTCCCAGGCAGGGGCAGGCCTCCCACATTCACAGACTTAGCCTCCTTCCCTGTATTGTTGGGGGGGAGGGGCTAATCTTGGAGACTGACGAGGGTGATGCCAGGCGTGCTTGTCCTACCCTGCCGCAGCAGCTCTGCCGGGGGCACGCTCAGAAGACAGTGTGGCCGCTCCTCAGTGTCATACAGAAATGTGGCAGCTCCACTCGTGTGCGCGAACCCAGAGGAGACTCATCCACAGTCATAGCGGCATTAGATATAGTAGCTGAAAACATGGAAATGGTCCCCGTGTTGGTCAGCTGATGAGTGGATACACAGGGTAGGACATATCTACCAGATGGAATAGTCATCAGGGAAAAGGAACAGAATACTGACCCCGGCTACAAAGCAGATGAACTCTGGAAACACCACGTGGAGTGAAAGAAGCCGATCGCAGAGGACCCGTATTGGATGGTTCCACTCGTATGGAACATCCAGGCTAGGCAGGTCTGGAGAGACCGGAGTGGCTGCCAGGGGCTGCGGGGAGGCAGGCGGGGGCAGTAGCTGCCAGTGCATATGGGGTTTCTTTGTGAGGTGATGGAACGTTCTAAATGCTCTAGGTCGTATACTTTGACGGTGAATTTTATGCTACGTAAGTCCTGTCTCGAGAAAGCAGTTTTCAAAAACGGAAACGTACCTGTGACCACGCTTGCTCTGTGTCCCCGAGAGCATCCACAGGAATGGCCTGTGTGCTTATGTTGGCCTCTAGCACACAGGGTCTGGTACATGGTGGATGCTTACTGGATGTTGCTCTGTGGACGAGTGTATGAAGCAAGCTATTCGGGCTTCAGCTGGGGGGAGATTGGTGAAATCTGAAAACCTCCTCAGAGTGAATTATGTTCTCAGAGTATACCCTCACAGCTCATTGAAGTAGGATGTGACCCTGGGGACTCTAACCGAGTGGTCTTTTTCCCTCTTAGGACACACATCTGCTAAAACTGCTTAAGACGTTAGAAGGACATGCGTATGGCGTTTCTTACATAGCGTGGAGTCCGGATGACAACTACCTTGTTGCGTGTGGCCCAGATGACTGCTCTGAGCTCTGGCTCTGGAGTGTGCAGGTGAGTGCGCTCCATGCCTGCGGCCGCCCCTACAGACAAACGTCCTGCACACACACAAGCTTTTAACCTGACCCCCCGTGGAGCAGAGCCGTTGGGCCCCCTTAGCAAAGAGAATCCATCGAATGGAACCCAGGTGTCCAACTGTGTAAACATAAATATCATGCTGAGCATGATAGAGTTTGGAAAAAAAGGAAGGATGTTGGACTTGGGATTGTTTACTGTGGACCCCCCCCACCGAGGAGACCCTGTGGGTTCATAGTTGGATGTACATGGGACAGCCCAGTCAGGTGACGGCCTCCGTGCCGGTCCAGACTTCTCACCCTGGTGGCCAGGCTGTCATCTCCTCGCCCGTGTTTGATGTTCTTGTCTAATCTGGGAAATAGTGAAGTTTCAGTTCTTACTAATAAGGGCTCTGTTACTGTCTCTAAATGAAAACTTGGCCTTTATCCAGGGTCCCATTTTTTAAAAAATTAGCATTAAGTTCCCTCTGTTAATTTTGTCCTCTGTTTTGGAAACCTCATAGTTCCGATTTAAGGACTGTGTTTTGTTGACTTCCTTCTGCAAGATGGCTGGTTCGATGCTGTTCCTTTCATTTTTCTGACCCAAGGTCAGGGCGTGGTCCAGGCTGTGGTTTGAGTGTAAAATGTGAGTTGATGGGGTGGGATTGGGAGTTTGGGGGCCTGGAAGTGAGTTGGTTTTTACTGAGAGAGTAGAGCTCAGACTCGGCGGAAGTGTGCACCTCAGGTGACCCGCCACTCTCTTGCTCTGCTGCCGCCCCAGGAGGCTCTGTCACTGCTCGCTTACTGCTCCCCCGCTTTCTCAAGGAAAACATTCTGACATTAAGAAGAAAAATAGAGGGATACATTGGTGATCTGAGCCCAGCACCCTGGATTCAGCGGTTAACGTTCTCTGTGTCCTGTGTGGGCACATGTGTGCATACACATGTAGATGTGCATACACACTCACAGACATCCATGTCCAAAACATTAGGGAGGAAATTATATATGGACTATTTTACCCCAAATACTTAAGCACGTATCTTCTCAACAATGACGTTCTCCCATATAATACGTACTATTGTCGTAATCCAATAACGTTAACTATAATTAATTCTCTAATAGCTAACGTTCATTTCATGATCAAACACACCCAGTTGCTCTGCAAGTGTCTTCTGCCATTTTTATCAAACCAGTGTGTAAGTGGTGTGTGTGCGCACGCGTGATCCGTTTCGGGGAGTGGCAAGGCACAGGAGGATAGGCAGCTTTCTCTCAGTAAAACAGGCCTGAAGTGAATCTTCTCTAAAAGACCAAGTAGGTTTTTTTCCATTAAAGCTCTCTCCCCTCAAAGAGAAGGTGTGTGTAGTCCTCGCTCTGCAGCAGCAGACTCGGAATTTACTGGGACCCTAGTCTTTGAGTCAGTCCTGAGTTACTGGACCACTACATGCTGTTCTTGCTCACCTGTGCCTGTGGAGTACTCGATGGACCCGTTACTTAGTCCATGTTCACATTATTCCTTTATATTTTTAAGCTGTCTCCCAATCATACGTGCACTGTCCTGAGCGTGACAGAGGACCATTTCTGCCTGCAGGAACACATGCTGGCGTGTTTGTGACAGGAAGTGTGGAGGATTTAGCATTTGTGTGTGTACTTGTGGTTCTAAACTTCTGTTTCTCTCAAGCAACCCAAAAAGCTAAGTAGGTGAGAGCAATTAACAATGTGGGGGAAGGTTTTAATGGTGCTGGACATTTTTCCCCCCCAGCGTAAGGGAGATTCTGGTTTTCTAGTTTTGTGTCCTCTGTGCTTTTATTACTTGGCCCCATTTCCTGATTATATATTTTGTTTTCACTTTTTCTTTTTACTTTTGATTATCCATTTCTCACAGGAAAGTTATGCCCATGTACTTTTTGTTACATCAAGGGCAGCTAATCTCTCTCAGAGCCTGTTTCTAATCCATGAACAAAATGGAATTAAGACTAGATTAAATAGTATGGGTCTGCTTTCTAAGCTGAATAACCTAGAAAAATAAGAGGAGGACATTTCAGTGTTGCAACCACTAAAGAGTTGTTCGTAGTCGGGAATACTTTAAAATGGCTATGCTAAACAGTAAAAAGTTCTTCTTTTCTGTTACTTTTAATTGAGATAAAATTAGATATTGGAGTGCCTGGATGACTCAGTTAAGTATACGACTCTTGATTTCAGCTCAGGTCATGATCTCACGGTTTGTAAATTTGAGCCCCATGTCAGCCTCTCTGCTGGCAGTTCGGATCCTACTTGGGATTCACGCACACATGTGTTTGTGCGCACTCTCGCTCTCTCACTCTCTCTCTCTGAAAATAAATTTTAAAAAATTAGATATCAGGAAAATAGTTTTCATTTCTCTCTTCCCATCTTCCCTACTACATTTTGAGCATCTCAAATACAAAGTTTAACATAATTTAGAACTGCCTGCACCCCTCCCCTAGTTCAAGGGCACAGTTTTTCGATCTGTTAATCATGTTCTTGAGGAATTGCTGATGGCATTAATGGCTGTTTTAGAAGAAAATCTGTAAAGAGCTGTGGAGTAAGGGGCGGTGGGAACTCAGAAGGGACGGGCCTGCAGCGTTGAGTTTTCATCACGTTCTTAATGCTTCTCCTGAGGCTGCAGTGTTTTTGTTCCTTTGCTTTTTGTGAGGCCGGTTAAAATAGTCCATCCCTCCAGTTAGGAGGCCTAAACTAACCGACAGCCCAGTCACGGTTGGCTTCTTACAGGTTCCCTTTAGAAGACTAGCTGAAGGTCTTACCCACAATTTCCTTTCTCCGTAGACGGGAGAGCTGAGGACAAAGATGAGCCAGTCTCACGAGGACAGTTTAACAAGTGTGGCCTGGAACCCAGACGGAAAGCGCTTCGTGACTGGAGGCCAGCGCGGCCAGTTCTATCAGTGTGTGAGTATCCCGCGCGCCTTTCTGCGCCTCTGCTTGTCGTCATGGTTAAATAAAGAATCCACTTGCCCTGTTATCTTTTATAAGATGCATCCTGTGAAAACTGCTTTGCCTTCGTTCTGAACGAGCATGTACAGAACTGACCGTGCTGTGTTCCTTCTTATACGAACTGTGGACTTCGAGTTCAGTAAAACAGAAAATTATTTTACCGAACAGTTTGTTCTCATAAACAAGTTTCTGATGTATAGAATTGAAAATATTTTACTAATTTTCTTTCCAGGTTTTAGGTTTATTGTATCAAAAATATGCTGAGTTTCATGAGTAGATTGCCTTAAGTATTTGAGGACTAAAAGTGGTGAGGAGAGCTACCAGAGAACCTTCCAGTCTTTATTTGAAGCATCTTGATTTGCATCTGCCCTGTGCATCCTGGATTGGTGGGCTGACGAGCAGATGTGCTAGGCGACAGGTCCTGTGACAAGGCCGACTCCACCCAGGGTGCAAAGTCGTCACCCTGTCTGCTCGAGGCTTGGCACCAGGGGCCCTTGAGACGTGGTTCTAAGACCAGGATTAAACAAGATCATGAGTCCTATAGGTTGTTCAGTGTAGCTGGAGATGGAGCTTCGCTAAGACCATTATGTGGTCATTACAGACCGCGGGGTCTTCATTAGGCTGGCCAGTGGCCCGTGTTTATAAGCCCTCGGTTCTCTTTTGTCCCCAATTGTCTCAACACAGTGTATTGATCTGTACGTGATTTTCCCATATTTTAAATGGAGTTTTTATCCGAGGGCTAATGTACTAGTTTTATTTTTTCTTTACTCAGGTTTGCTTTGTTTTCATGGAGGTATAATTGACATGTAACATTATATTAGCTTCAAGCATACAACATAATGATTTGATATTCGTGTGCATTGAACATTATAAACCGCAGTAATTGTCCACTACCATCCAAAGTCGTCATGAGGACAACTCGCAGTCTGCAAGTTAGTCACCACGCTGTACGCGACAGCATTTAAGCCATTTGTTCTTGAGTCACTGGCTGCAAATGCCCACCATGTCTCTGCTGACCCTGCCGTCCCTACGGTGTTGACCCCTTCAGAACAGGGACTTGGTAGCTGCGCCCCTGGGGAATGGGAACAGGGTACCTCTCTGACCTTTGAACATTCAACAAAATAATGATCCTGAGAGCTCTGATCTGTAGAGCACATTACAGGTTGGAGCATGTTATAAGTTTTTAAAGCGCTGTAGTGCATTCTGGGTTCCATAAAGCTACAGTTCCAGTAATTTCTGAAATTACAATTTGGGTAATCTCCGGATCTCAGCTTCTGAGTAGTTAGGACAGACCCTAGCATAATGTATTTTAAAGGAGCATTTGAATTCTTTTCCAATAGTAGTGAGGCCCTTACTTGGAATTCCGGGATTCTTTCTTTCTTTGTATTTACTGTGTTTGACTGTATCTGGCTGGTTATAAAAGGAAAGATAGATTTTACAGAGGTTCTCGCCCCCCCCACCCCCCACCGCCCCCAGCAGTTTTATTGTAATGAAATTTGACCTATATTCAAATTTTGGTGACTTAAGCCAGCTGTGGAACAATTCAGTTGAGATTGGGGGGAAGCATTGCTGCAGAAAGATATTGCTAAGAGATTCTTTCTGTTCTTTGTTTTCCACACACTGTTTAGCATTGGGGCTCATAGTGGTTTTCTCTGCAGGATTTAGATGGTAACCTCCTTGACTCCTGGGAAGGGGTCAGAGTGCAATGCCTCTGGTGCTTGAGCGACGGCAAGACGGTTCTGGCATCAGATACACACCAGCGAATCCGGGGGTACAACTTCGAGGATCTTACAGATAGGAACATGTAACTCTTTTTTGTGTCTGTTAAATATTTGTTGATTTATATAGAAATATGTGGTGGGACTTGCTATTGTAGAAGACAAGTTTATGTTGTGGGTTTGGTTTGACTATTTATTTATTTTTTAATGTTTGTTTATTTCTGAGAGAGTACAAGTGGGGAGGGGCAGAGAGAGAGGGAGACAGAATCTGAAACAGGCTCCAGGTTCTGAGCTAGCTGTCAGCACAGAGCCCGATGAGGGGCTCAAACCCACGAACCGTGAGATCATGACCTGTGCCGAAGTCGGATGGATGCTTAGCCGACTGAGCCACCCAGGCACCCCATGGTTTGATTGTTTAGATTGGTGGGGCCAGTGGTGCTTAGTAACCAGAAACTCTGATTTTCTTCCTTGATTAAAATGCAGTGTGTAGTGCTGATTATAGGCAGAACTGTGGTCTTTAAGCTAGTAGAACATTTTATATTTTGATAATTTGAATGTCTTAATTCTCAGTACGTTGCTTCTGACAGATTGTTTTCTGGTTACAGAGTACAAGAAGATCACCCCATTATGTCTTTTACTATTTCCAAGAACGGCCGGTTAGCTTTGTTAAATGTAGCAACTCAGGTAAGCTTATTGTCATTCTCACAAGAGTTAGTGTAGTTCAGATTTTAAGTGCTATTGTTGGTGTGTGCTTGCGTGTGTGTGTGTAAACAAATATTTCTACAAATTCTTTTTCTCCAGTACTGCTGTTTTTACAGATTCTTACATTTTACTGCATGTGTTTGACCCTTAAGTGTGTATAGTCCACCATAGATTTATCAGCACATTGGCATTTTGTGTAACTTGAAACTGAAAATGTTCAATCAAGAAAAGGGGAATTCACAGATGACTTTTTAAAATTCTTTGGAGTTGAGGTAGAATAAATATATGTTTTCTTTTGCCTACAGGGAGTTCATTTATGGGACTTGCAAGACAGAGTTTTAGTAAGAAAGTATCAAGGTGTCACGCAAGGGTTTTATACAATTCATTCATGTTTTGGAGGCCATAACGAAGACTTCATCGCTAGTGGCAGTGAGGGTGAGTCGTGTGCTCTGTCGGCATGTGTGTACGGATGGAGTGGGAGCTTTGTGATCATCTCTGTGTGTGAAGGTGGCCATGTCGCCAGGCAGATTCAGGGTATTAACATGGTTAAAAATCGTAGGAGAGCACTGGTCATTTCCCCTTTGGCGGAGTGACCATCCTTTTTCCCCCCAAATCAGTAGTGCCTGCTCTGGCCGCATGGGGGCGTGCTTGGTGCATGTGTCAAATCAAGGTTTACTTAAATACAAACTCGAATGCTGCCTGCTCTTTTCACAAGGCTGGTGGCGTTTGGAGGTTAGTAGAATCTGAATAGTCAAGTTGATTATGATGATTTACGTGAACTTAGACAAAATTGACGATAGTTAGATAGTTAGATGTTTCAGTGTTTCTTTAATGGCCAAAGAGAATAATTTAGTTTGATAATTCTTACAGTCTCAGAAAAGCTGAAATTCTAGAACAGTCTCTACTGCCTTTCGGAGTAAATGTGCTCTCTAGTCTGCTAATATCAGTGTTTCAGGCAGGCTTGTTCCTAAAGTAGTCCATCCAATTTAAAAGAGAAATTAGTCCATCCAATTTAAAAGAGAAATTGTTTAAAATATGCAACACAGATGGGTGAATAAGTACTAAAAGTTAGTGTACTTTTTATGGTGATGGAAATACAAGTAATGGGAAATTACTGGAAATTTTCATTGGTCACATTCTTCTTGAGTATCCACTTACTGTTCTAAGTTCTAGGGCAGCAAATTATTTAAGTCACTTTTAAAAATACTGACTCTAGTTTTACAACCCAGACCAAGGAACTTGATTATGTTGCTAACAATCCATTTATCATAGAAGCTGTTTGTCACCTATCTTAACAAAAACCTGATCTCAGTAGACAGAGGATCACAGAGCAACACAGGAGCTTTCCTCTGTGTACAAGATACACTTACCAACTAGGACAGGGCCACCTGGGGGGCTCAGTCGGTCAAGCATCCGACTCGATTTTGGCTCAGGTTGTGCTCTCATGGTTCGTGAGTTCAAGCCCTGCATTGGGCTCTGCACTGACAGCGTGGAACCTGCTTGGGATTCTGTCCCTCCCTCTCTCTGCCCCTCCCCCACTTGCACTCACTCTCTCTCAAAAGTAAACTTTAAAAAAAAAGAATCAGGACAAAGACCTTTAGGGATTCATATGAAACATGAATTTATCAGTTATTTCTTTCCCTAAAAAGAAAAAATACATCAGGTAAGATTGAGAAGAGACAAGAGTGGTTTGTAGGTATTTATGAAAGCTCAAGTCTTTCCAGGTAGAAATCCTTTTTTTCCCCTGGTAGTTTAAGTGTGTTGTTTTTGCCCGGATTCTGCATGGGCTCCTACTCTGACTTGGTATGCGCTTGTGCAGCCTTCTGCCTGCCCATCAGCTTCCCCCCAGGCCTCTCGCAGCCCTGTGTCCCCTCTTAGGCCTCACAGCCTTTCCGAATGTCACATGTGCCCTGGAAGCCCCCGGAAATCCGTCTGGCTGACATTATCACTAGTGATACAGTTCTTTTATTCTAGGCCCCGAACGAACCTTGAACGATGAGTAACGTAACAACAGTATGTTCCGTTCGGGGCTAAAAGTGACATGTACCTGAAGTAGCAAGATACGCGTTCTCACAACTCGGGTGGTGTAGACCGGTTCTGAAAATGCCCTGAGCACCACATGGACATAGTGAATGTCTTCTGTCCTGAGATGATCACATTAGTTAGTTTGCTTGTCATTCGTTTGCAAGGAAAATACTTTAAGGACCTTCCAAATCCCCAAACACATGAATGCCAGTACGAAATAGAGCAGTGAGGAAACCTTTTCCCAGAGGAGTTCTGTTGGTACTCAAGCTTAGTCATCGTTCTGGCGATGTAAAAAAAAAAATACAAAAAATCACTTGCCTTACTTTTTGCCCTCACGCGAGCCGCGGGTGCCCTGGACAGCAGTGGCTGGCAGAGCTTGGTCGGTTAAGCCCATGGCTCTGAGCCCAAGCCCTGCCTCAGCCCACACGCTCCATGGGTGCGTGTTCACAGAGTGCCCCCCGCAGTTGGCAGGCGCCTTCACACTTGCAGGCCTGTGGTGTCCTTCCTTGGGAGCTTCTCCAGTTCCGGGGGAAGCATGGCTAATCTGCCGGTCCGTCTTCTCCGTGTTTTGTCTTTTTGTGCAAGGAGAAAGGATTGCACGGCACACGCCTTTTGGGAGACCCGTTAGTTCTCCAGTGAGGGTCTCAGCTTTTGCTTCACACACGCACGCAGAGCGCTCAGAGGCAACCCCGGCCTTGCCTTGCATCTTCACGTTAGACGTCCTTTCCCCCAAAGGACTGACCGCCCCCCGCCGGAAGTTCCCATGCCGGCCACTAGTGGTGCGTCTCTTGAGGTTGAACCCTTTTCTAACTCAGCCAGGACTCTGCCCCCTGTTTAAGGGCCATCACTTCACAGTAACACCTGGTGTCTCCTCTGTGCCGGGCTCTTTTCAAAACTCTTTTTCACACACAAATGAGTTTCACCCTCCTACATGATGAGGTAAGTCCAGTCCCTCCTTTACAGTGAAAGCATCACCAGGAGCGGGTTACCTGTCCACGGTGATGGGGCTGGTCAGAGGTGGAGGGCGGCCGGGAATTGGATAGTCGCGGCTCTAGAGCCCCAACCATCCCCAAGCCCCGAAAGGGTGTGAGCACAGCAGCGCCGCGTGGGGCGAGGGAGACAGCGTCCAGGGCCTAGTGTGCGCCAGATACCCTGTGAGGTGTCTGCTGTTGCCCACGTCATTGCTGTTTCTGAATTTGGATGCATTGCTCTTCTCTTCCCTCCAGTTTCCCCAGCATTTATTATCTCTGCCCTAGATTTGTTCACGTCGGAAGATCTGGACTGTGAACTGCGATTCACGTCTTACACACTATTGCAGGTTTTGTGATGACTTGAGAGCTAATCAGGCACCTTTAACAGGGGAAAATGTGTATTTTATTAAAATGGTTTTTTTACAAGGTAATTTATTGAACTGCTCATGTCACATCTCTTTTTAAATCCTGATGATCATGTCACATGTTCTGTGTGTAACAAATGATAAACTGAAGATCAGTAGGACAGCTCCCTAACTTTTCTTCGAATTGCCGTTCATTCAGATCACAAGGTTTACATCTGGCACAAACGTAGTGAACTGCCCATCGCGGAGCTGACAGGGCACACGCGCACAGTCAACTGTGTGAGCTGGAACCCACAGATCCCATCCATGATGGCCAGCGCCTCCGACGACGGCACTGTTAGAATATGGGGACCAGCACCTTTTATAGACCACCAGAATATTGAAGGTAACGCCGCTGCACGGCAGCCTGCGCTCCCTTCCAGTGGAACGTTGCCCCGATGGCTAAAGTTGCGGGACTTTTAGTGTGGGACAGGATTTATGTTCTCCCTCATTTAGAGGCTGTATACTCTCTCCTTCCACAGAAGGAGTGTAAGTAATGTGAGACACACGGGGGTGTGTGTGTGTGTGCACGCGTGTGCAGGGTAACGGTGGGGAGAATAAACTGGAACGTGCCACCTCCTTCGCATCCACTGGCTGTGGTCAGTTCAACAATCTATAGAAAATCTTGCTTCATGATGCAGAAAGCATTTTTTACTTTCATACCCACGAAAACTAGCCAGTATACAAAACTTGAACCACTTTAGAACAATCTTGATTATGGATTTTACTCTTAAAAATAAACCTGTATAGCACCACGTAGCACCCTGGCCTCTGTGCAGAGGAGAGGGAAGGAAACTGAATTTCCCCCAGACCTCGGGGCCAGGCAGTGTGCCAGCCCAGTTGTGCATGTGTGGGCTTGCGTAAATCCTCCCGGCCCTCTGAGAGATACATTTACCCTCAGTTCTGGAGGGTTCTAGACAGAGTCAGGGCGAGCCTCACTTGAATGCTGCCAGCCTTTGAGTCCTGAGTCCAAAAGGGTTTTCCCACCACCTCGGAATGTTTGGCGATGAAGCAGGCCCAGAGCGAGGAAGCTCCGTTGAGCCAGACACTGTCACTGGAGGGAAGGCATGATGAGAAATTTTATACTGCTCTGCTTTCAAATGGAGCAAGTAGAGTATTTTGTTTGCTTAGAAGGAAGTCCCTGACCTAGAAAACCGGGAGGAGATTTGTTCCACCTAAATGTTTGAGCAAGAAAGGCGACCAGCTGCTGTCAGATGAGACTAAGGAGCCTGAAGACGACAGGGGTGAAGTTTGCAGACCACTGTCAGTGGTTTAGGGCCCGAAGAGCCATTGGTCTATGCGTCACCACCTGGCTGACCCGCTGCCTCTGGGAAAGCCATGAGGATGCAGCCTCCGCCTCCATTTGTTGTCCTGATGCGATTTCTGGGCTAGCGCTCTAACAGACATTGCATGCATCCATCACTGCATGTTTCTAACCTCAGTCATTTGGAAGTTATTTCTTTAAATAAGATTTGAAGGCTCAGAAGAATCTTTGGTCTGTACTGTCATACTGACCTTCTAAGTGGATTTATTTTAGACACACCTGTGAGCTTCTGTCTCTATCCAGTGAAGAGCCGCTTTGCCACTCCGTGGGTTTAGTTGATGCGGACACACCTGATGTGGTGTGTCTGTGAGATCTGGTCCAGGTCAGCATCCTGCCTCGGATTTTAGCAGCATCGATAGAGCTGTATAGAGAGGGCCCTAAAATGGAAAAACCGCTTCCATAGACATATAACCAATTATGTGGCTGTAGGCCTTCTAGGTAGCTCTCTTCTGGTTCTTTTCCCCCCGCTTAAAGAAACTGTTTTGGTTTTTTGGTTTTTTTTTTTTTTTTACTAATTAACACCTGTTTGGAATAGAAATTTTGAAGGTGAGGCTGAAGAAAGTGATAGCCAAAAACCATGACTCCATTAGATACTTCTGTTTTAATGGTTATAATGGTGGAGCTCCACACTATATTTTTTGAGGAAGGTAGAAAATGGAACAGGGTCCGGCACTGACCCGTGCTACAGCATAGATGACACTAAAGACCGCCTAGTGTGATTCTGTCTGAAATGTCCTGAGCAGGCAAACCCACAGACGCTGAAAGTAGACGGGCGGGGGCTGGTGTTTGCAGATGAGTGCCAGCGCAGGATGAAAACATTCTACAGTTGTTGGCGGTGGTGGTTGTACAGTCCTGTGAATGTGCCAGTAAGAGCTGTTGAGTGGTGTGCTCTAAGTGGGTGTGTTGTGTGGAACGTGAATTCTGGCCGTAAAGCTGGTAGACCCACAGCCAGAAAGGGGAGGCTGACGACGGCACAGTTTGAGACGAGCGAAGCAAGGCCCTCCTCAGAAGTCCATGAGAGCCTAGCTTGATTGTTCACTTGGGCTCCAGAGTAATGAATTTAGACATTCCTGTCTAGGCTGAGACATAAGACAGACACTTCGTTGTAATGATTATGCCGGAAATGTCAAGTGTGTGCCTTGGTGTGATCGTTTTTCAGTGGGAGTATGTGTTGTAATGTCATGATGCCAATATTAAAACTTACTAACTGGTAACTTTTTTCTTCCCCTCCCCTCTCTCCCCTGCCCCCTCTCCCTACCCCAAACACATTTCGTCTTGTCTCCATTCAGAGGAATGCAGTAGCATGGATAGTTGATGGCGAGTGTGGAGCAGACGGCTTCTGTTTAACTTAAAATTAGTCGTATTTTAATGGCTTGGGATTTGGTGCAAACAAACATGATTGATAGCTGGACAGACATGCTCGTCATGAAAAAAAGAACCATTTCTGAAGCCCGATTGGGGCCAAACATTTACACCTTGCTTCATAGTAACCAGTTGAGATGAAGCACGTCGTTAGAACGTTGTTGGACGCCATGTCGAATCGCCCCCATCGGTTGTGAAGGACTGTGCTACATTCAGGCTTACCCACCGAACTCCGTATATATATTGTTTTCCCTCCTGCCTTTTGTCTGGTGGGACACCATTCTTGTTGCTCTTCTGTGTAATGAAGTTTAAATGCTTGTTTGGAAAACTTTATTTAACAGTTTAGAAGGCTTGATAGAAGGAGTGCATTAGTCTGAAGAGTACACATTGGATAGGAAAGAGTTTCCTCCTTTTGTTTCTCCAGATCTTTCCGCCTTATTTAGCTTGAGATCTTTGCAGCTTGGTTCATGGATTCTAGCCTTTGCCCGTTGCGCAGTAGATACTGATCCAGATGACAAACCAGTGAACTATGTCAAAAGCACTCTCAATATGACATTTGACAAAAAGTTTTGTACTTTTCACATAGCTTGTTGCCCCGTAAAAGGGTTAACAGCACAATTTTTTAAAAATAAATTAAGAAGTATTTATAGGATTAAAGTGACTTCATTTGTATACATTTGGAATCTAAACCAGCTTAAAAGAGTTTCCTGTATGACTTAGATACGCAGTACTCTTCCGGAATCCCACGTGAGACTTGGTCAGAACCAGAGCTTGGAAGGACGTGACACAGGAAATCCAGAGTAATCCCTTGAAGGTTTGCCCCTTCCATTTTTTTTCTCCCTGAAGGAACATCAGTACCTGATGTCGAAGAAATTCAAGATTCAAAAAGAGAGGATTTTAAACCTATACCAATAGGAGAGATTGGTAGTGAGTCAGCGTAGCTTTTCCTAGAGCACGTTCCAAGCTGTTCCCCACTTGGGAGGCTGTTCTGACGGGGGTCCAGCCCAAGTGGAAAGCAGGTGTGACCACCGGGAAAGTTCATAGTAGGGTGGAGTGTGTTAGAAGACTCCACAGGCCACAGACCGGAACCGGGTTTAAAACCTCAGAGCCCTGTATCTGAATTGCCCTTAACATTTTGACCTACAGGGGGACATAAACGTACAGAACGCTCCTCAGTGTCTCCGATCTTGCCATACCGAACCTCATTCCAAACTGGTGCTGTGGGTAGTCTTTGCCTCCCCTTTCCCTGGAAGCTCGAGGAGAGGTTTTCTCCATGGAAAAGCACTTTTAATCTCGAGAATTTCACAGTTAAAAGAAGCCAAAAGCCTGATGTTCACATTGTGCTTTTAAACCCCACCACAGCCGGGCACAGCGTACTTGATCTCCTTTGAAACCCTTCCCCACTCCCGCAGAGGGTCAAAGGGGCCGCGGCTGTTACGGTGGGGGAGGAGTGGCAGCGCCCCCGAGGTGAGGTTCTGGCGAGGACAAGGGCCTATGCCAAGTCCCCTCTAGGGCCTGGGACCCGCAGAGCAGAGCGAGGAAAGGCTTGGGTGTCGGGGACTCTCCCGTGGGGGTGTCAGGGAGGGGAGACGAAAGAAAACCACAATTGGCCTTAAAATAGCACAGATTCTCCCAAAAGCTCATAGCAACAGGAAGTGACAGACTGTGGTCAGCAGGTCCTTTTATCAAATTGGTATGTCAAAGATTTCCTTAAGCTCCATTTTGCAGAGACCTCCACTTAGAGAATCAAGAATTCCTGTTTTGATACTTATAAGTTACGATAACCACCTGTTACAGTTTACCTGGTACTTCATTTTTCTTAACTAAGATTACTTCTTACTTTAAGCTTGAATAAAAATCTTCATTGGTAACTGTATATAATTCAGTGGCAACTTCTCTTTACCATAGTTCAGTTAAATCCAGTTCAGTTAAATCCAGTCATGTTTTCTGCCTTGAGGCCGGTAGTTACCGCACCCCTGTCTCCACAGCAGATATAACAAAATGTGGGCACGGAAACGCCACAGCTGCTGACAGGTTAGGTCCAGCGCACCCCCAAGATGGGCACCCAGTGGCGGGGCTCAGCCCTCCACTCCTCGCCTCACCCGACTGCCCCCATGTAGTTGAGGACCACTCTGAAAGAGCGGATAAAAGGGAGGCCCACTTGCCAGAGAACACAGAAGAACGATGGTGCCGAGGTCTCAGGGGCTGTGAGCCCTCAGCCACCCAGACACGCCGTGCCCTGCACCTGCCGCGCGGGGTCCCGTAGGGCAGGCGAGGCAAAGAGCCTGGCAGCAGGACGGGGCGACCCGTAGCTATGAGGTGACCAGCTCCAACAGGGCTCTAGTCTCTGCATAGGCCCAAGAGTTAAGGGGACCGCCAAGCTGGCGCGACATGCTAACGTAGAAACTGAAAAGTACCAATACTTTTTGCACATAGATCAAAAGTAGAGTGGAGAGTTTGGGCTCCAAAACTCAGGTTAGTAGGCTCGTTTCCATGTGCTTAAAAATGTGTTCTCATTTGTTCATAAAGGGCAGAGCAAGTATGAAATTAAATGTCTTTTCCTCCAAACAACCGGTGGTCGATAGTACAGTGTTGGAGCGGAGGACTGTGGCAGTGGGTGGGGGTGGCAACGAAGAGGTCAGGTGGCGGCGGGGAGGGGTGACGGCTTTGGCCTGGGGTTTGTACCGTCAGTGTTCCTACCCTCTGCGTTCCCGCTGCTCTTCTAGGCCAGGTAAACGTGTGTGTTTAAACCAGGTAAGTCGTTTAAAATAGGAGAGCATACTAGCCAGCGTCCCTACAGATGGGCCTGTGTTCGTGGGTGGGAGAGCAAAAAGGAATTCCCTAACTTTAAATACAAACTAAATGATTAAAGTCATCTGCCTAGTTGAAAGGAAAAAAAAAATCCCAACTTTCTCTCAACATTTGTCTGAAATCACACTCGTAGAAATACGATTTTTTTGTTCTTAGGTATGTTCTCCCTCTAGAGTGGCGTCCGTGACATTAATAGAAAACCCTTCTTCCCCACCCCTCCCCACCTTGAAATTTTCTTTTTTAGGGTGTTGTTTCCTGCACACAAGAGCTGACCTATCACCTCTGCTCACGGTGGTAAATGTATCGTACATCTCTTGAGAGGGAAATCTCTCTGTCACGTTCTTTCACAGCAGAAGAATGGCAGCTTTTGAATGGGGAGGAAAGAAGACATTTTTCTTAATATCCTTTTTGTCCCATCTCTAAAGCATAAACGTACCTCGCTTTAGTTTTAATTTCTCATTTAGACTTCAGCAACTCTCTTTAAGCGTTACTTTCCCAAAGATTCCTTGGGTTTTCAAAACCAGACCTGATTTAATATAAACTCACTTTAAACGAAGAGGTGAATTTGTGTTTATTTACACATAAACACTTTCTAAAAACAGGGTGAACTGAACCGAAGTTTTCAGTGCCATGAGCTATTGTTACAGTGGCCTCCCTCTAGTTGCAGAAACAAAATCTGTACAAGCCTGTTCCCTGTCTACTTAATCCAGATAGGCTGAATTTCACTCAATCCAGATTGAGTGAAACTAATAGCATAAAAACGTGTGCATGTTGTGTGTGTGGAAGAGAGTGTACTGAGTTCATCAGAAGCCCTAGAAACAGCTTTCTGGGTTCTTGTGTCAATTTTACAAAGTCTCGTGCACATGTGAAGTGCCCTCTCTGAAGTTAAGGTCTGGTTAATACTGGTATATTTTTATAAGATTGAGATGTGTCCCCACGCTTAACTCAGACATTTGCATTATCAGGGTCAATGTGCTAAAACCGAATCGTAACATTTTTAGGCACAGATGGAAAAATTGTCATTGGCTCCTTGAAAACTTGTGTGTGTGGTGAGGGGAACAGATCCACAAAAGCATGTGCGTACTTACAAACCAAGCTGTAGAGATCGGGAAAAGAACTTAAGTGTTGATCTCAAGATACCTAAATTGTCAAGATTTACCCGGCATTGTGGTGGAACTAGTTAACACTTAGAGCTTTTGGTATGTAATAACCATCGCTATGGACTGATTCAGTGTTTCCAATCCAAGGATTGTGTTCTTAAATTTGGGGGGGGGTTCTGTTTTTTGGGGTTTTTTTGTTTTTTGTTTTTTTAAACTGCCTCTCAGATTATATTTCGTAGTTTAAAATTCTTTGCTTTATTATCTCATTAAAGCATAAAAAACTTCAGGTCTCGGATATTTATTTTCACTTGTTCTACTAATTATTTACAAAACACCCTTTGTTAACTTTAATTTTATAAATGTGTAGTATATTAAACGTCTTTAAATTTTGTTCAATTGAAACTACATTAACTTTGATTTGCTTTCCTGGGATTTTTTTTTTAACACACCTTTTCCGTGTCCGTGCGTAGCACCTAACCAGTCCTTTGTATTCCCTTTCAATCCAATAAACAGAATGAGTAAGAAACTGTTGCTGTGTTAAATCTTCTAATATCCACTGATCTGAATGCTTAAATAGTACGACTTTTAACCTAAAACAATGGATTTGCTACATTTGACTTCCCTCTGTTTTCCTGGAGGTTTATTTTAATGTTTATTTTCGAGAGAGTGCAAGCAGGGGAGGGCCAGGGAGCAGAGAAACAGACTCCAAAGCGGGCTCTGCACTGACGAAATACAAACTCGTGACCTGAGCCAAAGTTGACAATGTTGGACGCTCAACCGCCTGAGCCCCCCCAGGTGCGCCTGGAATGTCTTGTTTAAAGGGAATCATGGACAGATTAGGAAACAAATTTAAGGGATACTTGGATTTTAAAGGAATTCCATGCCTGCTCCATTTCAAAAATGTTAACTGCATCTGAAATTCTGCATTATGAATTAGGTATGTTGATGAGTAGAAGAAATGTGCTTCCAGTTTGAAATTAAAATTTATTTCCTAATGAATAATTCCATACTTCTTCTTTAGACAATGTAAATGTCTCTGAGGAGAAATCACCCAGTGTGTGCAAACCCACAGCACAGGTGTGCTTACGAAGAAAGGCAAAGAGCCTATAAGGGCTTTGTGCCAGCGGCAGCGTCCTGCGCCAAAGGACGTTCACCTGTGACAGGTCAGCACCCGGCAGGCAGCTAATGGGGTGGTCAGCAGCCGCCAGAGCTGGGGCAGGGGTGGTCTATGTGTTTTCTTTGTAGGATGCTACGTCGTGGATTTGCAGACTCAGAAACTGTTCATTTACACGTAAGCTCTCATGCCAGAGCCCAGTACCAGGCATAAAGAATTTTCCAGCCTTCACAAATCCAAGAGTAGAAGTTGTATTGTTTTTTTTAACTTTATTTTAAAAGAGCACGCATGAGTGGAGGAGGGGCGGGGGGGGGGGAGAGAGAATCCCAAACAGGCACCACACCATCATCGCGGAGCCCAACACAGGGCTTGAACCCACGAACCGTAAGATCATGAGCTGAAATCAAGAGTTGGCCACTTAACTATCTGAGCCCTGTGGGGGCCCCGTCTTCTGGCTCTTAAAGCTACAGCTTGCAAAAGAAAATAGACTTTAAGTGAATGTGCCTGCGCACTTCCCAGGCAGGCTGGTGTGTTTTGGTGAGCTTTGTTCCCACTCGTGGGCTTGCATGCAGAAAACGTTCCAGCAAGCCTCCATCTCCTTATCCACAAAGGACCTGCGAGCAAGTATATCTGCTCTCCCTCCTGGCACCCGTGCGGGTACTCGGGGCGTCTGCCAGGTGCCAGATGTGCACGGTGTGTGTGTTACATAGTCCCTGTGAGCAAGAGTGCCCCTCCATGTGGGGGCTCTAGCCCGGATTCATGAGACTAACATGGCTCACGGGCGGCGGGTCTGGGGTTTGAATCCCCCTGTGATTCCACAGCCTGTGCTTTCTCCCAAATCCCGGCCCATGTGAGCCGCTCTGCTTCCAGACCGCGAGTCACATCTATGAACACGTTTTTTGGGCTGGCGCTCACTGCTGGCGCGGAGCCTGAGCCCATAACCTTGGCCATGAGGCCAGGGAGCAGGAGCGAGAAGGGGACGGACAGGGACCAGCCCCCACACCACGCATCTGTCTGGCTGTGGAGGGAGGTCCCCACGCAGCGGGCACTCACCCAGGCCGCCGGCTGCCACCTCCGTGCTTTCTCATTCATTCTCCAGCAGCTTCACGGGGCACGGCCTAGGCTCAAATGAACTGGTCTGCAGGCGCGGGGCCTCCAAGCTGGGCACCTCTGAGCGCAATGTTTAAGCACCGACAAGTACAAACTCCTTTGGTCCAAAAGCCATTCCAGCTTGTCGAAGCTCGGTGAAGATTGAAGGGCCCCCTTGTTCTGGCCGACTGCGCAGCTCAGAGAAGAAAATGACTCTCAAATTCTCTCGAGACTTCTCTCTGCATCAGTAAAGCTGTCAATACAACAGACGCAGAAGTTTTATAGATGAAAGCCCCCACGGTGTGCTTGCACGTCTTCAGAGTGCGCGTATCTATAGAGTAGTAGTTAAAACCATGGGTTCTGGAGTCATCAGGCCTGACTCTAAATCCGATCACTGGATCACTGTGTGCTGATGCAGATAAGCTACTTCACATCCCCTGACCTGCAGGCAGGTACAGCTAACGGTGTTGGGCGCTGGGCTCCGTAACGCAGGGTGTGCATGGAGCCACTCACCCTGCGTTACGGAGCCACTTGGCAAATTGCTTGAAGACAGACTGAAAGGTCAGCACAGATGATGCATCAGTGAAATCCAGAATGTTGGAGCTTCTGCACAACACACGACCTGAGCTGACCTGACCTGGGTCACATGACCCAGCCGCTCTACAGATTGCCGGGAAATGAGAAGGAACCTGGCGGAGGAGGAGACATCAACAAAGGAAATGTGTACATCTGGCTTAGATCTATCTTAGCGTGAATAAACCAACAGAAACACTTGTGAGCCAACGGGGGACATGTGAGCACCAACCGGATACTTTGGACCAGAAATCACTAGTTTATGTAGGATATCGACACTGCGGGCGTGCGCGCGCGCGCATGTGTGAGTGTTTTCAGAACCGTTATGTTACAGCGATGTGGACAAAATAGCACAGATGTAATGATGTCTCGTATTCAAAACCATCTGACTTCAGAACAGTGCAGGTAGGGGGCAGCTTATACCCACAACCGATTACTGTAGCTGATGAGATACAAAATCACCAATAAGACTAGTCTGTCACTGTCTTCAGAAGTCAGTGTGTTCCCGTGCAGCCACACGAGTTGTCTGACGGGGAGGATGGAGGGCCTGCCGGTGCAGCGCTCACCCCGCATGCATCCAATCTGCAAAATAAACATGGGATCAGCTGTCAAAGGAGATCTGTTCATCCACCTTGACTCCGTCTCACACCGTCACTGACAGATTATCAATTTCAGTGAAAACAAAGGAGGGACTTGACCAGGAGCTGAGGCCAGGTCTGGCCAGGGGTCCCCTAGGAACGGGACCTGGAGTAGTTGTCAAAGTGGCCTTCTCGAGGAATCAGCCTTTGTCAAGGAATTGAAGGAGCAGCGGACTCAGGGCTGAGCAACCCCCGAGACCCCCAGGGTCCAGATGAGACGGCCGCAGTTCCCCCTACCCTTCCACTTTGGGTGGCCTTCATTTGGGAATTTAGATGCATCAGGACCAACCAAAGAGGATACAGATTTAACCAAGAACAAGTTGACTACTTATGACTACTTACCACCTTCAGAACTTCCACAGAAGGCACCGCTGAGAACCACGAGGCTTCACAGCAGAAGCCAGATCAGCCTTGTGGGGCGTCACCTCGCCGCGCAACGGACCCTCATTCCAAAGTGCACACAGCAGGTGGTGGGCGCCTAGGCAGCACCCGCGGGGCTTCAGACCCTCCTCCAGCTCACTGCTGGTTCCTGCACAACTAGGACAGCGTTACTCACATTTGGGGACAGTCACACGCCACCCGGGACACTCTGCCACCCCTGCTTCAGGTTTCCCGGCCTCCAATCTGGCCTCGAACACAGATAGTGGGGCTGGGCTGGTGCTGCTCCGTCGGGCCTTCCTGCTGGAAGTTCAGTAGTTCACTGCCGCTGAGTGTGAGGGGCTGTGTCCTGTGTGGGAGAGGGATGGGGCGCGGGGGTGCGTGTGCTGTCCCCATGAGTCCCTGGGGGCCCAGGTGTATGCGGTCTGGCTTCCTCGGCACTCAGCGGGGGCCCCTGGATCCTGCCTGCACCAGCGGACAGGGAAGGAGTGGCCTCAGCCAACCTCAGGGCTCTGAGGTCACCTCTAGCAGGAGCGACACGGCATAGCACACGGACCTTAGCATGTCGCCCACAGCTTTGAGAGGCTGTCACTTGGGCAACACTCTCTAGAAATACACGCCCATGCCTGTCACCCCCAGCCCTGCCGCACGCCAGCCACACAAGACAGGCACTGTGCGGGTGTAACCACAGTGAGCGTGTCAGAAGTCAGAGCACCCGGGCATCCGCTCAGCTCCTGGAAGGCTTGCGGGAGAAAGGAAACCACTCCAGTCACAGGTCACAGCCCCCAGCACATGCGAGCTTCCTGGGGTGACACGTCGTCTCTGGGCTCCAAGGGCCTGAGTTCTCCCCCCGGCTTCGCCGCTTTTGGGACTCGAGGGGACACTGGGAGCCACGGGGGAGGAGGGAGGATGGCAGAGAACCGGCTTTCTTCTCAAACAGGCAAGTGCCTCCAAAGGGAAAGGTAAGAAAGGGACCTTCTCGGTCACAGCCCCTCGGCCCTTTGCCAGCGCAGGTGCAAATACCGCAGGGAGGGCGTGTCGGGGCCCGGGAGGCGGGCAGGACACCTCCCCTCCGCACCCGTCACTGCTGACCCCACACACCGGGTTTACCCCTTGGGCTCCACAGCGGCGCTCAGCCAGCGCTTCAGAGCATGGCGTTAGGGCACCAAACAGGAGCGACGAAACGGCCTGGCTCACTTCACCTGGAGGAGCCAGAGAGGTCAGTGCTCCCCGGTGCTCCCACCACCCGCAGGAGTGGCTCGTCTGGGTCTCCCGTGTCACACAGTGGCGATCGGTGCCATAAAGGGGCCCCAGGCAGAGCGGTGACAGGCTCCATGGTCACTCGACCACCGGCTATTCCTGGTCTAATCTGATGAGCATCTCGTAGGAAATCACTGCCCCAAACCAGTGCCCCCGAGAGACCAATGCCGCGGGAGTGGCCGGGACAGGAGGGCAGGAGGGCAGAGGCCAGCGTGCTTGTGGGGGTCTGAGGCGGACCTTGGAGGCTGTGGCTTTAAATGAAAATGCCTCATAAAATTTTGCTTTTTTGATTTATTTTCCTTTCTAGAAGCAGGAATTACACTGTACCCAGGCAAACGGCTTATAAGGGTTTACAAATTCTGCAAATAAATATATGTTTTGAAATGTCCCTTTCTGTTAACATCCTTGTGAGAAGGCTTTCAGCGGACAGTCTCATAAGCCTTTGAGCTGCACTGAATGTACAAAGTGCTGCGATAGAGGCTTAAGGGTAACACCCTGCTCCTCTGCCTAGGGGACCAGTGTCGCTCCGCACTCTGCCTTTGCCACTGCCCACGGGCTTCCCTGTGTTTCGGCAGCAGGCAAGGCTGGGGCGGCTGTGCTACGTACAAGTACCGAACTTCAACACAGATGAAGAGAACCACGTGGGAGGGTTCAGGCTAAAGTGGAAAACCAGAAATCTACAAAAACTCAATTCGTGTTTTTTAAATACTTTATATGGTAAAAATACAGCAAAAATATTTTATTTTGTTCAAAGAGGAAAAAATATACTGCTATGGTCACGGTTCTAAGGATGATTCACATGGTCTCTGGCTTCTTGACTGCGCTCGGTGGTGCAGACGGCTCTGGTAGCCTCAGTCATTTATCAAAGCCAAGATCATACTGTAGAGAGAAGAGACTTGTGTTAGCGACGTCTCCTCAGCACTGTTCCTACACAGTCCGGTCTGTCCACACTCGTGCCTCTGAGGCTCAGCAAGGAACAATCATTTACACATAAAAGAAAGAATGTCGAGGGGCACGTGGGTGGCTCAGTCACGGTCGTGAGAGCGAGCCCCAAGTGGGGCTCTGTGCTGAGAGTACAGGGCCTGCTTGGGATTCTCTCTCCCCCTCTTGCCCCCTCCCTCCACTTGTGCTTGCTCTCTCTCTAAATAAATAAACTTTTAAAACAAGTGTGTAATTAGGGCCTCTCAAAGCCCTAATTTTTTTCACTTAGAAAAAAATAACTGGGGAGGGGGTGGGAGGACAACCACCTAAAACCAATGTTGGCCTACAGTTTGGAACAAATACAGAAAAGCAAACAAAACATTAATTCTCTCACACATGCAGCCCGCAGCCCTGCGGTGCACCGGGCAGGCCCCCCACTTCCACTCAGGATTGCGGGCTGCTCCGGGTGCCGCCTGCATGGCCAGACAGCGTCTGACACTCAGTAGGCGCTCAGTAAGCACTCGGCTAAAACCACCACAGTTAACAGCAGCCAACGAAACTACCACCATTTTCTTTGCTGCTTAGATGACCAAACTTCACAGAAACCCCATCACGCATCACTGATGGTGTGATTCGTTGTCCAAATTTAACCAAACCAGGGGCACCTGGGTGGCTCAGTCGGTTAAGCGTCAGACTTCGGCTCAGGTCATGATCTCACGGTTTGTGGGTTCAAGCCCCGCATCAGGCTCTGTGCTGACAGCCAGCTCAGAGCCTGGAGCCTGTTTTGGATTCTGTGTCTCCCTCTCTCTCTGACCCTCCTCTGCTCATGCTGTCTTTCAGAAATAAACAAAACATTAAAAAAATTTAACCAAGTGTAGTCCGTACACAGCATAGATTAATGGGAGCAGCTAATCCCTGTGGAAGATTCGGAGTTTACGGCCGGTCAGCACAAACCTATGTGCTTTACATGCGTTCTCTCATTTAGTCCAGATCAAATCCAGTAAGGTAGGTTTTAGATACTATCCCATTTTCAGACAAAAAACCTGAAGCACAGAGAGGTTAAAAACCAGCCCTGGGTCATGCAGTAAATAGCATCCCCAGACCACACGAGGCCGGCACCTAAGCAAAACACCAATGGCATCGACCCTCACCACTATCTAAAGACGACGACATTTTTCCCTTTCATTCTATGTAAGAAACACGGACGGATGTGTGTGTCCGCCATGTGGCAGGTGAGCCAGACAGGACCTGTGTGAGATCCCGGTGCTAGAAATTTGACAAGGGGCACCCGGAGGGCTCGGTCAGCTGAGTGTCTGACTTCAGCTCAGATCATGATCTGTTTCGTGAGTTCAAGCGTAGAGCCCCCTTTGAATCCTCTGTCCCCCTCTCTGCCCCTCCCTTGCTCACGTGCTCACTCTCAAAAATAAATAAACTTTTTTTTTTTTCTGATTCTATATAAAAATAAATAAACTTTTTAAAAAAATTATTAAAGGGGTGCCTGGGTGGCTCAGTCTGTTAAGTATCTGGTTCTTAATTTAGGCTCAGGTCATGATCTCACGGTTCGTAAGTTCGAGCCCCGCATGAGGCTTTCTGCTGACAGCCCAGAGCCTGCAGCCTGCTTCAGATTCTGTGTCTCCCTCTCTCTCTGCCCCTCCCCTGCTCACACTCTGTCTCTCTCAAAAATAAACAAACGTTTAAAAAATAAATTAGGGAAGTTAAAAAATAAAAGTCAGCATGAGGCACAGGGACGGCTTCCGTGGCCACGGAGAAACTAACACCCCGAGTACCCACGGCAGGTCAGACAGATCGCTGATCCAATGACATAAGTCAGGCTGCGAGAATTCCACAGGCTCCCCCAAGGCTCCGCAGCGACAATGCAGAACCCACAGCACAGTAACGTGCCCCCCACTATGAGCAGGCGACCGTGTAGGGAGCTGCCAGGAGGGCCGGGAACTCACCTGTAAAGATACATGAAGAAACAGAGCAAGTGGAAACCGAGCTTGATCATGGCTTCCTTCATGTGTGACTTCAACTGACCCCGATTGTGGATCTCCGTCGGGTCGAACACCCCCATGTTACCACTCGGCACCATGATGAACCTGATGCACAAGTGACAGAAGGAAATCCGGTCATCAGCACAAATATTCACAACAAGCAGCCCTTCCCAGTGACCGACTGCAGAGGCCTTGAATTCCGACCCGACACGGACAGACTCGTACGACGATGTCACGGGCCACCATGTGGTTTCCTCTGAAAGATACAACACTTGTTAATGTGGAGTGTTAATTTTCTGCCCTCGGACAAATCAGGTAACGCTCTAGAGATGGGTACTTTATGCTGAGACCCTTTTACTCAGCTGGAGAGAACTCCTAAACCGGCCCTACCTACAGCTGTTTTCCAGCAGACACAGTGGAGGGGACTCCAAAACCAAACCAACTTTATCAAGTTCTTAGAAACTTTTTTTTTTAATTTTTTAAAATGTTTTTTATTTATCTCTGAGAGACCGAGATAGTGTGAGCAGGGGAGGGTCAGAGAGAGGGAGACACAGAATCTGAAGCAGGCTCCAGGCTCTGAGCTAGCTGTCAGCACAGAGCCCAATGCGGGGCTCGAACCCATGAACCACGATATCATGACCTGAGTCGAAGCTGGATGCTTACCCGACTGAGCCACCCACGTGCCCCAGAAACTTCTTTACCTAGAAACTTCTGACATAATTAATGCAATTCCCCCAGAACACCTATGAGGAGGAGGAGTGTCAAACAATTTTCCCATTTCACAGAAGACCGTAAAGAGAGAGGCTCCTGCTGACCCGAGATGACGCGCCTCCACCCACAGGGTCCATGAACGGGGCCCAGTTTACAGACACAATTTAGAGAAGGCCGAAGGGAAATGCTGTAGTGTGAGTGCTTCTGCGGTCACACAAAACCCCTCTTCAGACAGTAAATAGTTCAGACTCAGCATGTAACGTCTCACTTTACGGAACCCTTAAAACAACAGGTGAAGTGCACGGTATTGTTAAGTGATAATATTCTGACATCAGAAATGTCCTTTGCGTATGAGTGGAGGCGCGGCCGCAGTGGGGACAGGAGCAGGGCCACAAGCCATTGGGAGAGAGGGCACCGTGAGGCCGCACAGCGTTCCAACACCAGACCAGTTCGACCCAGTGTCCCCAGACTCGGGAGGGACTCCGACTTTTTAAAAAAATCCTGAAGGCCCCGTGTTTAACTCGCCAGGGGTCTCTCAGGCTCTCCTGCTTCCTTCCCATGGCTGCGTGTGTAGCAGGTGCTCCCCACACGACCCGCTGCAGCAGAGGAACCGGCTCACTTGGGGAGCATCGACCCGCTTCAACACCCCTTGGGACCATGTGTGCAAGGACGTGCCCTGACCTCGCGTGTGTCAGCCCCTTCCTGCCATGCGCGGTTCTCACACTGACGTCTGTGAAACGCAAATGCCCCCTGAGTTCCACAAACTTAACACCCCCAAACCCTGCTGCCCCCAAGAACCCGAGAGCTGAGCAGAGGGTTCTTACATCCGAGTGTCCAGAGGCTGCCTCCGCTCCATCTCAGAGCCCCCTCCTGCTGGGTCCTGGCCGCGCCGTCAGACTCTGTCTGCCCTCCCTCTCACGTGTGGGTGTCCTTTGCACACCCGCATCACAGCCCTGCCCTGGCCCTCTGGGCCCACCCATCTCCAGCTGGTCCTTCCCACACGATGCTCCTGGGAAAACCTTCCCAAAGACCACTTACTTCATCAGCTTCGCTGCCCAAAAGTATACGGAACGAGATGCATGAATGGCTACGAAGCACATTAAAAGGTACCAGGATTACCAGCCACCGGGGAAATACCACACCCAGCAAGATGGCTAAAATGAAAAGACACAGGGGTGCCCGGTAGGCTCAGTCGGAAGGGCATTCTTGACCCAGGGGTCATGACCATCGGGGTAGACGTTACTTAAATAAAAATAAGAGACACACAACAATAGGTGTTGGCGAGGATGTGGAGAAACAGGAACCGCACGCACAGCTGCTGGGAATGCAAAATGGTGTGACTGCTTGCGAACCCCCAGGCAGCTCCTAAAAAGTTCAATGTAAAGTTACCACATGACCAGGCAAATCCACTCCTAGGAGAAGTTACAACGTGTCCACGCAAGAACATGCACGGGAATGTTCACAGGGGAATTACTCAAAATACCCGGAAACTAGAAACAACCGAAAGCCCATCAACTGCATTAACAAAATGCAGCGTGTCCACACGCTGGAATGGGATTCAGCCCCTAAAGGGAGTGAAGAACACGGTACCTGCCACGCAAGAATGGGCCTAGAAAACACGGTGCCTAGTGACAAACCAGTCACAAAAGAGCACAGACTGAGGTCTCCTGTACGACAGCTCAGCACGGAATAGGTAATCTTAGGAGGGCCAGAAAGTAGACTGCTGACTGCCTAGGGCCAGGGGAAAGGAGAGGGACAGGGGAGAGGAAGGGAGGGGAGGGGGAGAGGGAGAGGGGAGAGGAAGGGAGGGAAGGGGAGGGGGAGAGGAGAGGGGAGACTGCTAATGGGCATAGGCTTTCTTTTGGGGTGAGGAGCATGTTCTAAACCAGACTGGTGCTGGCTGCTTACACGTACGAATGTACTAAAAAGATGTGGAACAGAGAATGTGCAGTTGTTGAATGTCTGCCAACAGCACTTGCAGGGCACGTGAGCTCCGCGACCCGATGCTTACGGTTCTGGGTGGCGCATCCTGAGGGGCACCACCTGCTGTTACCGCAGCCTCGTCTACGAGCCTGCAACCCAACAGCCCTACACATGCCCTGTGTGTCTGCCTCAGGGCCCCCAGCGCTCCCTCATCCTTCCCCCTCCTGTGACTCTGCGCAGACACCCCCTCCTGGGAAGGTCCCAGCTGGAGGCCTCCCCATCACCCTGGGCGCCCCAGCCCACCTCGCGCCCACCCTGTACTGAAGCTCGCTGCTTATTTTGTTACTCAGTGTTTTGCCTCTCGGTCCTGTGGGCAGAGACCACTCCCCATAGGTCTGCGTCCCCAAAAGCACGAAGTGCAGGTGTCTGAAAAGGGTCAAGGACCCATCTGTTGATTTTTTTTTAACCTTTCTAAGTAGCAGGTAAATCTGTGAACAGCCAGTCAATCTATCACTGCTATCATCAGGGCAATAAACCCACACGATCTTTGTGATTATGGGAAACAGAATCCATGTACTTTTCTGTCCCGCCCCCAGTAAACCTGCTAGAACCTCCCACCATACTTGATACTGCGGACAGAAGCCGCATGGAGCCTCCCTTCCTCTGGGGCTCTCTGTCGTCGCAGACGATGACGTGCGGGCTGGGGTGTCACTGAGATGCAGTCTCAGGGTTCCCGCTCTCCCTCCCAAGTTCCTTTTCCGCCCAGTGGGGTCACAAGGACACCGACCCACGCTCAATGTCTGCGTGGGGTGGCACCTCGGCCGCCGGGGCAGGGGCCCGTGTTCCCGCGGAGCTCAGGTCAGGGTGCTGGTCTACGGGGATGACCACGCGAGAGCATGAAGAATCTTACAAGAAAAAGTAATAGTTTCCCTCTTGGAAAGAGGTCCAGAGATTTAAAATCCCTTCCGTGGCTCAGGTCCCAGTTTCATGATCTTTATAAATCCATCCCCCAACACCTGCTCACTTCCTCCTCCTCACAGCCTTCTCCTGTGCTCCCCATTACCTCCTCCCACCCTCCTTTACTCTTTTCTTTGTCCTTTTTAAAGTCTTATTTATTTAAGTAATCTCTACCCAAAATGGGACTCAAACTAAGGACCTTAAGACCCACACGCTTTTCTGACCCAGCAACACCCCCTCCTTCTAACTGCACTTTTTAATATTTACTTACTATTGTTCATTTTTTAATCTTCGTTATTTTTGAAAGAGAAAGAGTGTGAGTGAGGGAGGGGCTGAGAGAAAGAGGGAGATACAGATTCGGAAGCAGGCTCCAGGCTCTGAGCTGTCAGCAGAGAGCCCAACACGGGGCTTGAACTCACGAACTAGGAGACCATGACCTGAGCCAAAGTCTGACACTTAACCAACTGAGCCCCCAGGCGCCCCCCTGGCTTTTGACCATTCTTAACGGAAAACACACGTCTTTAGACATCACAACTGAATGTTACACATTTTTAAAATTTATGCACGTAAATTTGTGTTCTGACTATAAGACCAGACCATGCAAACTGCTAGTTGCCCCATCCACCAAGTAAACAGGGATTTATGCTGACTTCACGTGGGATTCTGCTGTCCTTTATTTCGTGACTGACATGTATTTTATTGCAGGAAAAGAGCATTATATTTTTCTTTTTAATTCTGCTTTAAACTGCCAGGACACAAAGCATTAGTAAACAAACTATACTCACCGATAGATGTTCCAAGTGGCAACGGGCAGGTTGAGAAGGAAGATGAACCAGTGCAAGGAAATGAGCATCAACACGGTGACGATGGTGTGGCCAATCAGCTCGGGAATGACCCACTGCAAGGGAAGAACACGGCATTCGTGGCCCTGCTGCGTGCTCCCCGAGTGTCCGTGTTAGCTGATGCTAGATCGATGGAGATGCACAGAGTGTACAAGCTGGTGTTCCAAGATTTATTTTTAGACTCCGATGACCCAGATCTGCATAGAGCTGTAACCGCTCACGCCATGCAAACATGTCACACACCGCTCAAAAATAATGCACTTAAATCGCAATGATGTTTTATCCTCAGCAAAGGTCCAGATTCATTCACCAAGCAGGTATGAATGACTATTGGGGAAAAATGGAGTATCATTCATTCACTGGCTATTCCAAGGTCTGTACCAAAGCCCCTCACTCTAATAGGGGTGGTTTATATCCAAATATACACTGCACTGCAAGTCAGAATAGCAACTTAAATATGTTCCAATCTCCAGAACCCTGAGGAAAATCCTTTCTTCCTTTCTCTCCGTCTCTCTGTCTCCCTCTCCCTCTCTCTCTCATACACACACCCTCACACACACACACACACACACACACACACACACACACACACACACACGTACTTTAACAGCTCACAGTAACAGTGTGAAGGGCTCCAGGGCACCCGGGCCCTTACGTGTGCGCTGCTGACTGCGCAGCACTCTACTGCTCATGTGCCAACAGCTATGGCCACAGGTCCTCCATCCACCAGCTTCCTCTCCCACCAGGAGAGATTTTCCTTTCCACGGAAGTTAATAGGAACACTTACGCAGACACAAACTGCTGCTTGCAGAAATGAGAAAAGCAAAACTCAGAGAGGTTAAGTAATCTGCCCCAGGTCACAAAGCTCCTTAGTGGCTGAATAACATGTAAGTCCAAACACACTGGCCCCAGGTCTCTTGCATTCCGATTTTAGATATTTCTTTTAGTAAACAAAGAAGAAGGGATGTGCTAGGCCTTAAACCTAATTTGCAATCAACACACTTTTAAAAATGTAACGTGGAGTTTCTGAAGTGTAACCAACTGAGCATAACGCTTACACAGGTAAGCTGCGAAGTCAATCATACCTGGAGCGGGATCCCTGCTCTCCCCTATCAGCTATGCAGGGTAGGAAAGGTTGCTCCCCCTCTCTGAGCCTCGATTTGCTCATCTGTAAACTGGGGACGAGGACACCCACACCTGAGGAGGCTGCAAACTAGACGAGGCAGCCCGTGTGAGCCACACGCAGAGCCAGCACTCGCAAACGCAGCGGGGTTACCATGACCACCAGCGCCACTACCACCAGCTGCATCCTCCGCCCCCAGTGGTCATTTCCGAACAGGCTTTCTTACCTTAGGCTGCAGTCAACTTTGTTTTACAGCCACAAACCAGAGGCAAAAGTCTTAGGAAGCGACACGTCATTTTCTTCTGCTTTTGCTTTACTTACTTTCAACCAAGCCCTGATTTTCATGGTCTTCCCTCCCCAGCAAGGTGTTCTCCCCCTAACTTGCTCTCTGAACACCCACACTGGGCTTATAGTCCCCCGGCGGGAGCCTGGAAAGGGCTCCTGTGAGTAACTGAATGGCACATGAGAAAACACATACAAACAACTGCCTGACAAGGGTCCAGGTAAGCGCCAATTGCCCCACAGTGAGGCCGCTCTACCTGCAGGTCGGCCCACAGCCTGGCCCATGCGCAGAGCCTCCGTGAGTCTGTATGTGCTTTACCCTAAGTATGAATAGATGCCCGTGTACCAGAAATTAAGAAGATCCCCCCACCCCCGGCAAAATGAGAGGGGAAAACACAAGGGGAAAGGAGCTTGTAGGGAACACATATAACATAGGAAACAGAAGGAAATTTCAAAACTGCTATAACTGAGATTCTCAGATGGCTAGGACACTCACACCGGGGCTAGGCAACAAGGCCTCAGAAATTAAAATCTTGCTGTAAATGGAGTATTTGTAGGAGATCAGAAGATAAAGCAGAGGGAATCTTAAAACAAAAAGGTACAAAAAAACCAAAGGGATAAAAATTTTTAAAAACAAAAGGCAGATAATCCAGCAGATGAATTATATAGTTCGTGCAAGTTGCTGAAAGAGAAGAGAGAAAAAAAGAGGGGAAGGTGCCCGGGTGACTCAGTCCGTTGGGCATTGGACTCTTGATTTCAACTCAGGTCAGGATCTCACGGTTTGTGAGATCGAACCCTGTGTCGGGCTCTGTGCTGAGCATGGACCCTGCCTGGGATTCTCTCTCTTCCTCTCTCCCTGTCCCTCCCCAACATGCACATGCACACAAGCTTTCCCTCAAAATAATCATAAAAAAAAAAAAATACAGGGGCGCCTGGGTGGCTCAGTCGGTTAAGCGTCTGCTTCGGCTCAGGTCATGATCTCATGGTTCGTGGGTTTGAGCCCTGCGTAAGGGTCTGTGCTGACAGCTCAGCGCCTGGAGCCTGTTTCAGATTCTGTATCTCCCTCTCTCTCTGACCCTCCCCTGCTCATGTTGTCTCTCTCTCTGTTTCTCAGAAATAAATAAAACAAACAAAAAAAAGATACAATCCAGTTGGTAAAATATATAACCATTCTTCTAAAGATGAAGAGGCCTGAAAGTAATATAATATTGATTACATCTCTATTTTTTTAAAAAAGTCTTGCAGTGGGGCACCTGGGTGGCTCAGTTGGTTGAGCGACCGACTTCAGCTCAGGTCATGATCTCATGGTTCGTGGGTTCAAGTCCCACGTCGGGCTCTGTGCTGACAGCTCAGAGCCTGGAGCCTGTTTCAGATTTTGTGTCTCCCTCTCTCTGACTCTCCCCTGCTCATGCTGTCTGTTTCTCAGAAATAAATAAAAAATATTAACACAAACAAAAAAAGTCTTGCAGTTTGGCAGATAAATACAAAATCTTTTATTTAGATCTATCACTTCTATCTATCACTATCACTATGTAGATCTATTAAACCACATTCTGGAAAATTCAAAATAAAAAAAAAAGAAGAGGAGGGATATAGTTTACTAGAAATGTCAATACCCGAATGTCACTCTTTACCCCTCATGGGCCAGAGAAACAGAAGCAGATACAGATGAGAAACTTCTAGGTGAAGCCAAGAGCACCTCCCTGCAGTATTTACTGAGCTATGACATGAACTTTTATCTAGAGTCTTCTGTCTGCTCAGCTCGCAAAGTGAATCAGGACTAACCGGTTTCCCTGTACCGAGACAAACTGCAGTGCGGAGCATCTTTGAGCACACACTAAAGGGAAACTGGTCTTGAAACAAATCAACTAATTCCATTTCTCAGCAAGCCGCAAAAAAAAGGTCATCTTTTATGCTTTTATGGAACAAAACACAGACTGAGCTTTTTAGTCACGAGCAGGGAGAACGATTATCCTCCTAACGAGCCTTTTTGTCCTCAAGTACCTATGGACACAGGGACCAGGCAGAAGCAGAGTGAAGAAACAAAATTTCAAGTGGGGTCTTCCAGTATAGTTTCACCATCTAAAATACTGCCAAAACACAGTAGCTGTGCAGACATTCCAACGAGTAAGAAACAATGCACTTCAAAATCAAACATACCTTTGCTGGTTATCGATAACAACCTCGAACACAGAAAATGAGTAAAGAAATATCTTACCTTGTTTAATTTCGAGCAACATGATCTAGCATTAATGTAATCACATTCTAAATCAGACAATGTAATTATCTGAGGATCAAGATAAGGAATTACAAGCCGTTTCAAAATTTTTTAATGTTTTATTTATTATTTCTGAGAGAGAGCACATGCGTACACAGGAGCGGGGGAGGGACAGAGAGAGAGGGAGACACAGAATCTGAAGCAGGCTCCAGGCTCAGGGCTGTCAGCACAGAGCCCAATGTGGGGCTCGAACTTGCAAAACATGAGATCACAACCTGAGCCACTCAGGAGCCCCAATAGACTTTTTCTTTCTTTTTTTTTTTTTTTGATAACTAAGTGCTTTTAAATTTCAGGAAAAAAATCCACTGTAGTGCAGAATTAAATTTGCCTCGAAAACACTTATTTCCTTAAAGTTTAGTCATTAGACAATTCAATTTCCTCATTTATGTCCCTTCAACAAATTATTTTCACAAAAGAATCTTATTTTGCTCAATTCTAAAGTGATCCATACCAGAACACCCAGTCTGAGTTCCTCAAAAGTGAAAATGACGGTAAGAATCAGAAAGTAACACCTATAAAAACAATTTAAATGTGAAAAACCTGAATTCCCAATAGTAGAAAAATAGTGTTTATTTATGACATATCCATAAAATGTCTTTGAAGACTCAAGATGTGAAAAAAGGAAACGAGAAGGGCACCTGGGTGGCTCAGCTCGTTAAGCGTCCGACTTCGGCTCAGGTCATGATCTCACGATTCATGGGTTCAAGCCCCGCATCGGGCTCTGTGCTGACAGCTAGCTTAGAGCCTGGAGCCTGTTTCAGATTCTGTGTCTCCCTCATTCTCTGACCCTCCCCTGCTCACACTGGCTCGCTCGCTCTCTCTCTCTCTCTCTCAGAAATAAAAAGAAAAAAAAAGAAAAGAAAAAAGGAAACAAGATACAAAACTATCAGTACAGTGGGGTCATGGGTGAGCAGTGGTTATGTCTCCTCACAGAGGACCTGTTTTCCTATTATTTCTCTTTCCCAAACTCTGCACACTAAACATACATTCTAGTAGAATTAAGCAAAAAAACGGATTTTGGCACAAAATGTAAACTCACAAATAAAAACGTGAGGACAGACACAGAAGGAAAAGGCCTCCAATGAGTGATACAAGGCCTGACAGCTGCTGTCAAACGCTCCCTGTCCCCCAAAAGCTGGGACAGAGCTGAAAGGAATAGAGCAAAACGATGAAGATCACTGTCGGCGGGCGACAGAAATATAAGGTTTATTACGCTATAGGCTCTACTGTTTGAAAATGTCCAATAAGACAAGTAAAAGTAAGTGTTCCCACCTAAATTCTAAACATTTCCATATGGATGTTCCCCTATCACCTCAACACAACGAAAGTCAAACTTGTCACTGTCCCCTCAAACCATTCCACCTCCACAGGGTTTCCTTTCTGTTGCCGACACAAGTATTTCTTGTCCAGGCTCAAACCCCAGGGGGGATCACACCCCACAAGCTGCCTTCACCGGCCCCTCACTTCCTCCTTGCTCCACCTGGGAATCCCACCTTCCACCAGCCACAGTTAGAATCCTATTTCAAACCCACGCAGGCCTATTCCCAATGGTTTCTTACCTTCCAGTCTTTCCTCTTTCCAACCCACTCTGCAGGCTCATCTTCCTAACATACCATTTGTTAACGTCAATAACGTTCCATGGCTCCCTACTGCCTTGAGGATGGAACTGAAAGCTCCAGCTGTCTCCACCTTCACTCGCAAACCTTTCAAAATCGTATCTAATCCAGCCTTTCCAACCTTGACCTTCTCCAGCCAAAATCAACCTTGTGCTCCAGATACTCTATGCCTTGACCCCATCACCCAGTAATGCAAGAAACATGCCTGGCTCTGCACCTTTGCTCATCTCATTCTGAATACCCAGTCCTGCCCTTCGGCGCAGGCTTTCTTTGGGGTTCAAAGTCTGGGAAAACCCCATCTCTACAGAACTTCCTTGCCGACTATTTCTTCCCTCCCACTCCAGGAGGAAGCTCAGGCAACTATCCAAAACGAGAGTTAACAACAGTATTGTGCTGAATCCCAGCAAAACACACCCTACACATACCTTAATGTCCGCCTAACACTGATCTTTGTGCATAAACTGCTGTAAGCCAAGGCTACTTTACATCAAGCCTAGCTTTCCAAACTGCAAAACCAAAAACCCATGTTTTATTTCCTATAAATCCCAGTTCTTTATGTCACAAGAGGGACATAGGTCACCAAAACTTAGGCCAGTAATTCTGGTTTTTCAGTCAGTTCACCAAGCCTAATAAAACTGAAGGTTCTTGGGTGCATGGCTGGTTCAGTCCGTGAAGCCCACGACTCTTGATCTTGGGGTTGTGAGTTTGAGCCCACTGTTGGGTGTAGAGATTACTTAAAATAAAATCTTTAGGGGCACCTGGGTGGCTCAGTGAATTAAGCAACTGACTTCAGCTCAGGTCATGATCTCACAGTTGGTGGGTTTGAGCCCCCACCAGGCTCTGTGCTGACAGCTCAGACCCTGGAGCCTGCTTCCGATTCTGTGTCTCTCTCTCTCTCTGCTCCTCCCCCTGATCGTGCTCTCTCTCTCTCGGTCTCTCTCAAAAATGAATAAACATTAAAAACAATTTAATAAAAAATAATAATAAACAAAATCTTTAAAGCAAAAACAAAACAACTAGAGGTTCTCATTAGAATTCATCAAGGTAAAAACGACAGCTGAACCGGGACAGGTGGACGCAGAGCACAGTGGCCACGGGGCAGGCACTGCGCTGGATGCCGAACGCGTGTCCCCACTACACAAACACGCCCCTTCCTGGGAAGCAAATATTTCCCACCTCACCCAGGAAAAGAGACTGAGGCAGGTGCGCCGCTGCACACAGCGGGCCCCTGGCAGAGCACGGGATCCTCCCTGCAAACACTGTCCACTCCCTCCAGAGCAGGCTGCCTTTCGGAACAAAGTTCCGCGTCACACCGAAAACCCACGCACACCTGTCCTCAAGCCAGGGTGCTCTGGAGAAAAGAAAGCTTAATTCGCTTGGAAAGCACCCCGTGGGGGGCTTCCGATTCTTAACGAAGGCTCCGGTCATGATCTCACGGATTATGAGATCGAGTC
>NW_027532592.1:4284213-4344089 GCF_008692635.1 Crocuta crocuta
CTCCGCCAAGGATACGAAGTACACCGAGAGGAAGATGAGCGCGCAACAGTCCAGGAGAGAGAAGACGAACACCACCGCCTCCATCCTCCGCCGCTGCTCCTTCCGTCAAACCAGCCCCGGAGCCCGGCGCGCCCGCCTGCACACCCCTGATAGGCCCTCGCCGGGCGCGGAGTCCCGGCGCCGCGACATGCCGGGACTTGTAGTCCGCCGACGCCGCCCCCGACGCACGCTGGGAAGTGTAGTTCGCGAGCACCTACGCGGCCGTAAGGCGAGGGCGGGGTTCCACCCTAATCCTGACCGGGTCCGGAGACTGTGCCAGAATTAGTCAGCGAGTTTTTACCGAACACTGGCGTCCGGCGGGCACCCGACTTGACCACGGGAAGGCGTTCTCCTCGCAGAGCACAAGTCCGACCGCGACAACACCGCTGGGGACTCGTCTCCCCGACGTCGGTTTGTCTTAGGTCTCTGCCTGGCCCCGCTCCAGACGTTAAGATTTTCGAAGACGCTGTGTGTTGTGTTGTTCACCTTACAAGTTTTCACGGACTCCACCCCACTGCTCTGACACCAGGCATAGAAACCAGGCAGGCAGGCTGGGGGTCACAGGGAAAAGGCCGTTTATTTCAAAGACAAATTCTATCAAAGTCATACATCCGTTCAACCGATACTTTTTTATTTTGTTTTATTTTTAAGTAGGCTGCACAACCTGGGGCTTAAACTCACGATCTTGGGATCAAGAGTCACATGCTCATCCATTGCCAGTCAGGCATCCCCCCACCTCTATTTTCTGAGCAGTTAGCACGTGCCAGCTCCTGGGCCCTGGGGATACACGATGAATGACAGGGAAAGTCCTTCTGTTCCGATAGTTTCCATTACAGTGGGGGAGGCGAGGACAACAAAAAATATCTGTCACTGACAGGCAGTTGTAAGTAACTGAAAGAGGGCAGAGGAGGGGAAACGTTGCAGTTTGAACCATCAGAGAAAGCCAGGCTGACCCACTGACATTTAATTTGAAATCTGAACAATAGCGTGTTTCAGGCGGTGCAAATCAGGATCGCAAAGGCCCCATTGCTCATAGAAACTTGGCGTCATCAAGGAACAGGAAAAAAGGACAGTGTGGCCACACTACAACATGGGCGGGGTGGATTTTAACGGCCCATCTGAGGTGACAGGGAAAGGTCACACAGGCCTTGTGGACCCGCCCTTCTTGCAAGTTTCACCTTTATTTTCATATGATGATAAACCAGGGGACAGTTTTAAATATAAAATACCTTGGTCCGATATACATTCTAAAAAGTCCTTCTGTTTGGTGCCCTATCGGTAGGCAAAGGGCCAGGTTTGTCTGCAAGGAGACCACTGAGGAGAGGATGAATAGGGAACCCAGTATGACCACAAACCAACAGGATTTCCTGGACACGACATAAATTCACAGGATCACCAACGGTTCCTAGGTTAGAGCCAGACCAGATTATTTAGAGACCGGCTGTGATTACACTCCCAGCACACCTTGCACACACCTCTGTTAGAGCACTCATCATATCATCTGCCTCTCCTGCCCAGCCAGCCAACTAATACAGATGTTATTAGTTTGTGTACATCCCCGTATCTTCCAACCTGCAAATAGCTGGTGTTTAATAAATGTTTGCTGAATGAATGACCTATCCTGACTCTAAGGAGAGATTTCATTAAAATTATTCCCGATTTTATTAAAAACATAATCTCACATTCCTCTCAAGATGGAGCAGAAAACACAGGGTATCCCATCGTCTTTGGCTGCTGTTTAATTCTGAGTAAATAAAAAGTCTGGCACCAGAATCAAGGGTTAGAGTTGCAAGTTTTTTTTTTTTAATTTTTTTTAAATGTTTTTTATTTATTTCTAGGAGAGAGAGAGAGAGAGACAGTGTGAGCAGGGGAGGGTCAGAGAGAGAGAGGGAGACACAGACTCTGAAACAGGCTCCAGGCTCTGAGCTGGCAGTCAGCACAGAGCCCGATGCGGGGCTCGAACTCACGCACCGCGAGATCATGACCTAAGCGAAAGTCAGACGCCTAACCGACTAAGCCACCCAGGAGCCCCTAGAGTTGCAAGTTCTAATCAAGATAGTCTGTGTCTCATTCTACTTGAAAATTCAAAACATGGTTGCAATGGCAAATTTTGAGAGAAGGATGTCGATCAGGATCCCAAAACATCAGGGTGTGTGTGTGTGTGTGTAACAGAGAGATCAAGACTTTTGGTTTAAAATATAAGTTGGGGTGCCTGGGTGGCTCAGTCAGTGAAGCATCACACTCTTGGTTCAGGTCATATTTCAGGGTTTGTGGGTCCAAGCTTCACATCGGGCTCTGCGCTGACAGTTCCAAACCTGCTTGGGATTCTCTTTCTCCCTCTTCTCAAATTGAATGGTTTCCTCACTTGCTGGGTAAGGATTTCAGATAAAGGATCCATGGATATAAATTTCTGAGACTTAGCATGTCTTGGATTAGCTTTGTTCTACTCCTATCTTGATTTTTTTTTTTTTTAATGTTTTAATTTCTGAGCAACAGCGTGAGCAGGGGAGGGTCAGAGAGAGAGGGAGGCACAGAATCCAAAACAGGCTCCAGGCTCTGAGCGGTCAGCACAGAGCCCGATGCGGGGCTCAAACCCACGAACCATGAGATCATGACTTGAGCCATGCTTGGACACTCAACCGACTGAGCCACCCTGGCGCCCCGATAGTTTGAATTAGTATAGAAATGCAGGTTAACACTATACTAATTCTATACAGGTTATCTTCCGGAATAATTTTCACAGCATTGCTCCCGTCTTCTGGCTTGTATTAGTGCCTACGTTGAAAATGTTCTGCCGTTCTAAAATTCCTGATCGTATGGATGTATTATGTCCATTCTCCCTGAAGATTTAGGATCTTCCCTTTTCCCTGACATTCTGAAATGTCATGATGACACATGTTCTTCACTATGCTAGGCACTCAGTGGACTTGCTGAATATGAAAACACATGCCTTCCAGTTCTCATAAATTTTCAAGGGTTGCTTCTTTATTGTTTTGCACTTCTGTTTTGTGCCTTACTGCTTCGTAAAACAGTTCCTCTATTGGGGCGCTTGGGTGGCTCAGTCGGTTGGGCGTCTGACTTCGGCTCAGGTCATGATCCCATTGGTTCGTGGGTTTGAGCCCCGCGTCGGGCTCTGTGCTGACAGCTAGCTCAGAGCCTGGAGCCTGTTTCAGATTCTGTATCTCCCTCTCTCTCTGACCCTCCCCTGCTCACGCTGTCTCTCTCTCTCAGAAATAAATAAAAAACATTAAAAAAATAAAAAAAAATAGTTCCTCTACTATTTCCATCCCTGTGTATTTTGTTTTACTTTCTATGGGAATTCCCCAACTCTACCTGACAAACTTCTGATGAAGCTTATTTACTGCTATCTCTTTAATTTATAAGAGATCCTTTTTGTCCTCTGTTCTTTTTTTATGGTATCCTCTTCTTGTTTCAGTGATACAGTATCTTCTCATTTCAACGAGGATATAAAGTTTGATATATTTGATATATTCTGCTCTGTACATTACCTCTGTTACCTCTAATTTCTGTTTCGATTACTTTGTTTTGGTCTGTGTTTCATGTTGGAGATTAACTTTAATCTTTGATTGTCTGTCTGTTCATATGTTAAATTTAAAAATGCAAAAAAGGGGCACCTGGGTGACTCAGTAGGTTAAGCATTCAACTTCAGCTCAGGTCATGATCTCATGGTTCATGAGCTTGAGCCCCACATGGGGCTCTGTGCTGACAGCTTGGAGCCTGTAGCCTGCTTCAAATTCTGTGTGTGTCTCTCTCTCTGCCCTCTTCCCATTGTGCTCTGTCTCTCTCTCTCAAAAATAAATAAACGTTAAAAAATAAAAAGTAAAAATAAGTAAAATGTAAAACTCCCAGAAATGCAGGGAAGCTTCATGATGTTGGATTTGACAATGATTTCTTGCATATGATGCCAAAAGCACAGACAACAAAAGCAAAAATGGATGAACTCCATCAAACCTAAAAAAACTTTGTGTGCATTCACGGAAACTGTTGAGAGAGTGAAAATGCAATCTATGGAATGGGAGAATATTTGAAATCTTATATGTGATTAAGGAGTTAACAAGAATATATAAAGAATTCCTACAATTCAACAACAATAAAATAACCCAACTACAAAATTGGCAAGGATTCAAGCAGATATTTTTCCAAAGAAGACATACAAATAGCTAGCAAGCAGATGAAAAGTGTTATTAGACTAAGTCATTATCAGACTAAGGCAAATCAAAACCATAATGACGTAATACCTCATACTCCTTAGATTGGCCACTATAATAACAAAAACTAGAACAAAGACCTCAAAACCTAGCAAATAACAACTGCTGGTGAGGATGTGAAGAAATTGGAACCCTTATGCACTGTTGATAGGAAGTTAAAATGGTGCAGCCTCTATGAAAAATAGTATGGAAGTTCCTCAAAAATTTAAAAGTATTATTACCATGTGATCCAGCAATCTCACTTCTGGGTATATATTCAAAAGAACTGAAAGCAAGATCTTAAAGAAATATTTGTACATCCATGTTCATTGCAGTGCTGTCCACAATAGCAGAGAAGAGGAAACTATCCAAATGTCCACTGGTGGATTAATGGATTTAAAAATGTGGTACAGGGGCATGTAGGTGGCTCAGCTGGTTAAGCGTACAACTTCGGCTCAGGTCATGATCTCACAGTTTGTAAATTCGAGCCCCATGTCAGGCTCTGTGCTGAAAGCTCGGAGCCTGGCGACTGCTTCGGATTCTGTGTCTCCCTCTCTCTCTGCCCCTCCCATTTGTGCTCTCAAAAATAAACAAACATTAAAAAATAATTTTTAATCACAATGAAATATCACTTTATATACACTAAAATGTCTCTCACTAAAACACAAAAAGACAGAAAACAAGTCTTGGGGAGGATTCAGAGAAACCGGACACACGCAGTGCTGGTGGGAATGTAAACTAGGCAGCTACTGTGGAGAACAGGTTGTTGTTCAAAAAGATACACATTGAGTCACCAAAGACCCAGCAATCCCCGTTAGGTATATACCCGAAAGCACTGGAAGTCAGTATATAGAACACCCAAATTATAAAGCACAGTGAGTCAAGAAGCTGTTTGCCAGTGAGATACCAAGTTTGGGAGGGCAAAGGCAGGAAGCACAGGTGAAATGTGCTGGTACCACTAGGTGGCGATGGAGGACATTCCATTTACTGTAGGAAGTTCTTGAGATACATAATTCACTCAGGTTACCAGTCTTCTTTCGTTTAGATGTGTGCTACCATTTCACCTGAACACTAGAAGTGATGGAAGTCGTCTTCAGAACAATAATTACTAGCAGGAAATCCAGTGGGAAATGTTCAAGTATATCGTTATCGATACCTAGTATTAACTTACTTCCCATTATTGCCTGCTGCACCTGATGTACTAACGTGGTGAAAAACATGCTTGTCCTTAATAAGCCAGCATTCTGGAAAGTACTTCAGGTCTGTAGGGATCACACAATTTGCAAATTTTTCCAGGGCAATATTAAAGGGACTATTTGTACAAAAAGTTTTAAGAATTTCAAGATGGAGGGGGCACCTGGATGGCTCAGTTGGTTAAGCATCTGACTTTGGCTCAGGTCATGATCTCACAGTTCATGAGTTCGAGCCCCGCATCAGGCTTTGTGCTGACCACTCAGGTCCTGAAGCCTGTTTCAGATTCTGTGTCTCCCTCTCTCTGTATCCCTCGCCCGCTCAGGCTCTATCTCTCAAAAATAAACATTAAAAGAAAAAAATTTTTTTTCAACAATTTCTACCGAAGTGAAATCATAAACAAAAAATGAATTTCAAGATGGAAACACTGTGTGTCAATTGTATTTCCAAGAAAAGAAGAAACAAATCCCTTGATTAGGAACAATGAGAAATGCTATATTTCTTAAAAGTAATACCTTCCAGGGTGCCTGGGTGTTCAGTCAGTTAAGCCTCTAACTTTGCTCAGGTCATGATCTCACGGTTTGAGTTCAAGCCCCGATCCAGGCTCTGTGCTGACAGCTCAGAGGCTGGAGCCTACTTTAGATTCTGTTTCATTCTCTGTCTGCCCCTCCTCCTCTTGTGTTCTGTCTCTCAAAAATAAATAAATGTAAAAAACAAAAGTTGAAAGTAATGCCTTCCTTTGACAGTCATACAAAAATTTTTGAAAAGAACAAGTTTAAAATTCTAGAGTTAGGGTATTAAATTTCTTAATAAACTTAGAGTTACCAAGAATATGGTCAATAAAAATAATATCAAAGATGGTGCATTTCCCTGATGCATAGGAGCACATGTACCCCAATGTTCATAGCACCACTCTCAACAATNTGCATTTCCTATCATATATTTTAAATGTTCAATGCTTTTAACGATGAAATACTGTGGATACTATTACATTAACCAAAATATGTTTTTTAAGTTTATTTATTTTGAGACAGAGACAGAGAGAGTGGGAAAGGGGCAGACAGAGGGAGAGAATCCCAAGCAGGCTCCACACTGTCAGCGTGGAGCCTGATGTGGGGCTTGATTCATGAACCATGAGATCATGACCTCAACTGAAATTGGGAGTGGACACTTAACCAACAGAATCACCCAGGAATCCCTAAGCAAAATATTTTTAATTTTAATGTTTATTTATTTTTGAGAGTCAGAGAGAGAGAGAGAGAAAATGAGCAGGGGAGGTGGTGAGAGAGAAGACACAAAATCCGAAGCAGGCGCCAGGCTCCGAGCTGTTAGCATAGAGCCTGAAATGGGACTCGAACCTACAAACTTCAAGATCGTGACCTAAGCATTTGCTTAACCGACTGAGACACCCAGGATCCCCTAAGCAAAATATATTTTAAAAATATGTTTATAATCCATAATACAGATAAGCTAAAGGGAGAAGCAAGGACTGGCTTAGGTGCTGTATACTTTCTTGTCCTTGGTGTTCATAAGTGAGGCCCCTTTTCTGGCTGTTTACCAGCTCCCATTTGTCACCAGAGCTTTTCAGATTGGACACATGATTTTGATGATCTCAGGGCAAAGATAATGATGATCCTCATTAGCCTAAACTTGGGGGGGGGGGGCCCGGAAGCATCAAGAGCAGACTACTAAACCAAGTGTGGGGACCAGCCTTCTAAGCACTAAGGCCTCTGTGACCACGGGTCACACGTCCATGAAGCCAACCCTAAATGTAGACAGGTACTCTATGATAAATTACAGAGTACAAACCATGCTGCTGGCCCTTCAGCTTGTTTTATTCTCCGTGGCACATTTCGCACGCACAGAATTAAATCACATTTTTAAAGTTACTGGACTAAACTATTTGTGTAAAAAAAAAAAATCATTTTGCAATTACGGTAAAAAAAAAAGTTACTGGGCATTGGCTGTATTTGCGCTATTTACTGTAGGAAATATTTCCTAAAGCTTAATATAACCAAGTATGTAAATACTTAATCTAATTATGATAAAGATGTTATTAAAAAGGTACAATTGCCATTCTCGTGCTTTTCCCCACAAGACCCACGGGCAGGGAAGGGACCGGAACCGGGAGGCACTCAAAAAATTTCTGTTGAGTGTGAGGAGGGTCCCCTACGCAGAAATTTTAACGAAGGGAAGTATCAGGAAAAGCTAAAAGGGAGATGGTCAGCTAGGAATCTACAAGTCATATACTTGCCAGGAAGGGCACAGGAGACCAGAGGAAATGTCCGCGAATGCAAAGTACTGTGTATAATCAGTTTGTCTACCAGTATCATCTTCCAGAGCAACCTCCTAGAAGCAGTAATCTCTTCTGTTTCTTCTCAGTCGTACCCAGCGCTTGAGACATAGCAGGTGTTGGTACCGACGCATAAACGCAAGCGATGCTGCTTAGCGGAAAGCAGAGTGCACACACAGGGAAGAAGAAGGAAATGAAGCGGGAGCAAAGTTAACCAAAGTTCTGAAGGTCAGAGTGAGAATCTATATTCGGCGCATGAATAAGGACCACTGAAAAGGCAGCGACGTGATCTGCATCCGCGGGAAAAACTATCCCGTGGTACCGAGTAAAACAGTCATGTGTTAACATCTTAAAACTCCATCTCCCCCCACCCCAGCCTCCATACTCCACTTCCTAATGTCATAAGACGAATAGAGCTCAAATAGGAATAGTAATCTTGAAGACACGATTAGCCAAGCAAGCAAACGGGAACGAAAGCCGGTAACTGCGTGTCTGTGTGTGTGTTAACGCTGACTGTCCCTTTGTGTCTCCCTAACGGCATAAAACGTTACGGCCAAACACGGACGTTTACCAAAACTGTGGGCAGCGTCTAGGTCAAGCTGTAGTACGGCACTGGACGTGCTGGACAAAGCGGAAGCAGAAAAAGAAGGCAAGGTTCCCGAAGGTGGCCGACGCCGGGGTCCCCCGCGCACACCCGCCGGAGCCCAGGGTGGCCTCCCTGCGGAGCCGGGCGGCAACGCCTCGGGTTCATTACGTCTTCACCGTCGCGGGCGACCACAGGCTTGAGGTTTGCTAAGTCTGCGGCCAAGACCGAGGCGGCGTCGCGCAGCCTGCGGCCGGAAGCCGCCCCGCGAGCCCAAAGACGCACGACGCTCGCCGGAAGGCCCGACAGCCGCCGCGCGCCCGGGTCCGCGTAGCGGGGAACAATAAAGTTGAACGTGTTCAAAAAGGGTCCTTGTCCTCCAGGGCCCGCCGGACAAGCCTGCAAAATCAGCGTCCCGGAAAGTTCCGGGTGTGGGCAGGGCTCCCTGCCGTCGGCGGCGCTCTCCTCACACACGGTGGGATAGCGCTGGGACAGCGCCGGAGGCACGGCCCGGGCGGCGGGCGGGCGGGCGGACGCGGNCCCTGGCTGTGGCAGCCCCGCGCGCGAGATGAAGCCCAGGCCCGCGAGGTTCGTGGACAGCAGGCTGAAGCAGCGAGTCGTGCAGGTGGGTATCGAGCACGGCCCCCTCTCGGCGGCTCCCAGGCCAGCCTGGACCAGGTCCCGGGCGGGTGTAGACCCTGAGGAGCAGGGACGGGAGGGGTGCGGACCCTAAGGAGCCGGGGACCAGGCGGGTGTGGACCCTGAGGAGCTGGTGTCCCAGCGGGTGTAGACCCTGAGGAGCGGGGAAGGGGCAGGTGTAGACTCTGAGGATCGGGTCCGGGGCCGGTGAAGACCCTGAGGAGCCGGGGACGGGGCTAGTGTAGATCCTGAGGAGCCGGGAGGGGGCGGGTGCGGAATCTGAGGAGCTGAGGACCGGGCTGGAGGAGCCGGGGGGCGGGACGGGTGTGGACCTGAGGAGCGGGGATCGTGGCGGGTACTTGGCGTGGCTTTCACATTGTAATAGGCCCTTTGTATATTTTTTTAAGCGAATTTATTTATTTCGAGTGTCAGAGGTGGCGCGGAGAGAATCCCAACGGGCTCTGCATCGCCCGCGCAGAGCCCGACACAGGGCTCCATCTCAGGAAACGTGAGGTCTCACCCCAGCCGAAGTCAGTTGGTTAACAGACTGAGCCCACCCTCCCCCGCCCACGGATTTGTCGCTTTTGCAGCCACAGGTGACAGCCTGTGTGCTAAACGTTTTGCAGAGGCACAGTCTGCAAACAGCCTTGGGAGGAGGGAGGCCTTCCCTCGCTTTGCACTTTGGGTGGGGGGGGTGAGGGTGGGGATACATACCTGGCTTTTCTTTACTTTGCCAGCATCGATCCCTCCGTCCTTTCTGGATCATTCCGTACCCAAACTGTCACTGTTGGTAGTATTCTGAGCCCCTGTGCTGTTTCCCTGTTCCTTCACTTGCTTCCTGGGGGTTTTCTTCCAATCTGAAACCTTAAAGTACTTCCTTATATGACCACTATGTATAGTATATATATACATATACACTCAATATGCAATTTAGTCCAATACAAACAGTTGTAAGTTCAATGAAGACACACTCATTGTAAGTACTGTCACTGGGGTGCCTGGGGGGCTCAGTCGTTAGGAATCCACTTTGGCTCAGGTCATGATCTTGAGTTTCCTGAGTTCAAGCCTGGCGTTGGGCTCTGTGCTGACAGCTCGGAGCCTGGAGCCTGCTTCAGATTCTGTGTCTCCCTCTCTCTCTGCCCTTCCCCCATTCGTGCTCTGTCTCTCTCTGTCTCAAAAATAAATAACCATTAAAAAAATTTTAATACTATCTGTATATTCCTAAAATTATGTCTCCAGTGTGGATTTTTTAAATGTTTCTTTTTTTTAATGTTTCTCTTTGAGAGAGAGACAGACAGAGGTAAAGTGTGAACAGTGGAGGGGTAGAGAGAGAGGGAGACACAGAATCTGAAACAGGTTCTAGGCTCTGAGCTGTATTAGCACAGAGCCCAATGCAGACATCAAACTCACGAACCATGAGCTCATGACCTGAGCTGAAGTTGGATGATTGAGCCACCCAGGTGCCCGTCTAGTGTGGATTTTATCTTGACTACCCAGCTGCCCACTAAACCTTTCCTGCTGAGTGTCTGGTGGGTGCTTCCACCAACATATCCACACTGAATTTTTGTGTTCTTCTCCAAACCTGCCTTTTTTTTTTTTAATATTTTTATTTATTTCTAGGAGAGAGAGAGAGAGAGAGAGAGACAGTGTGAGCAGGGGAGGGTCAGAGAGAGAGGGAGACACAGACTCTGAAATAGGCTCCAGGCTCTGAGCTGACAGTCAGCACAGAGCCGGACGCGGGGCTCGAACCCCCGAACCGCGAGATCATGACCTAAGTGAAAGTCGGACGCTTAACCGACTAAGCCACCCAGGCGCCCCCAAACCTGCCTTTCTTAATGTTCTCTGTATCATTAATGACACATTGTCAGGGCCAAAACCCTTAACTACCATTATTATATTACTCCTTTGTTTCACTGTCTTTTCTTTTTTTTAATTTGAGAGAGAGAAAAAAGAGTATGTGAGCAGGGGACAGGACAGAAAGGAGGAGAGCAAGAAAATCTTAAGTACGTTTCACACCTAGTCCCAGGTTGACCTGGGGCTCAATCCCACGACCCTGGGATCATGACCTGAGCCAAAATCAAGAGTTGGATGGTAAATGGACAGAGCCGCCCAGGTGCCCCTGTTTAGCTTTCTTAACCAATTAATTAGCAATTTATTTGGCTTTACCATCAAAATATATTCCAAACACAGACACTCCTTACCGTTTCTACCTCCAACCATCCTAACCCAAACCACCATCTCTCTCTTTTTCTTTTTGGTGTTTATTTTCTTCACTTTGAGAGAGATAGCAGGGGAGGCCAGAGAGAAGGGGGGAGGGAGAGGAGGAGGAGAGAGAGAGAGAATCCCAGGCAGATTCCACCATCAGTGCAGAGCCTGATGTGGGTCTCGATCTCATGGTTCTGTGAAATCACAACCTGAGCCAATATCAACAGTTGGAGGCTTGACCAACTGAGCCACCCAGGTGCCCCTAAACCACCATCTCTTCATTAGACTATGACAGTAGTCCCCTAGGTGATATCCATGATTCTGGTTTTACCTAAGGTCCATCCTTTGCAGAGCAGCCATAGAGTTCCCCCCCCCCCTTTTTTTTAAACAAATAGTTTATTGTCAAGTTAGTTTCCATATAACACCCAGTGCTCATCCCCACAAGTGCCCTTCTCCATGCCCATAACCCCCCACCCCCCACCCCACTCCCATCAGTCCTCAGTTTGTTCTCAGCATTCAAGAGTCTTTCATGGTTTGTCTCAGAGAGTTCCCTTTAAAGGGAGCTTGTTGGGCTGTGCTCACACGCTCTGGTGGGCTCCCAGAGCATCTAGAGAAAACCCATCCTACAAGCCTGACACATTCTGCCCCCATCTCCTCTTTGTCCTTGTGTCCCTTGCTTTGTCCCTTGGCTAAAAGTAATACCTACTAGGTCTTTTTATTAAGTAGTTAGGTTCAACCCACTGCTTCCACTGTCCTGACCACACTGACCTTAGCTCTGGGAGCTCTCAGCTCGCTCTGGATATTCCACCACTTGCTGTGTCACTTTATTCAGGAAGTGTCTAGACAGTGACTCCTAATGGCTGGATCCAGTGGCCCTTCTCAGTCTTCACCACTTTAAATTCTCAGCTTTCCCCTATTGTTATTACTTGGGTTCATTATAAAAACACTAAGTTGTTACAGTTTAAAATAGAAGGGACAGAAGGATATAAAAGAAAAACACTTTCTTCCATCTTCATTTCTGTAGAGGTAACTGTGGAGAGTTTATATACACGTGCAGATTTTACTCACACAGACAGGCTCATCTGCATCGTTCTGTTTGCTCTGTTCCCTTAGTGGTAGATTGTAGACCTCTCCCCAAAGTGGTACATTTGTCTCCTTTTAACTAGCATGTTAGTTACATGTTGCTGCATAACCACCCCCAAATTTAGCTTTTATTTCTGTTGTCATCAAGGAACTGTTTGACTTGTGGAGATGAGATACACACAAACATAGGTAATGCAGCATTACTTGTAGTAAATGACTGCGTGCGCCAGGAGTCCAGAGAAGGGGAAAGTTAGCTGGAACAGTCCTGCTTTATATGTCTAGTGTCTTGTCACTGGAGGCATTTGTGCAGAGACCGTTATGGATTCTTGGGAAGAAATTGCAGTGTGATGTCAGGCATACCTTGACTGGATAACCAGCAAGCACCGACACACGGAGGCAGATAGACATTCTGGTTTGAAATCTGGCCCTGTAATTACGTGCTCCCAAGTAATTAGCCTTTTAAAGCTTCATAAACTTTCCCATCTATAAAGTGGGGAGACTGACATCCACCTCAGCATTGTGAGTGCTGCTGAAAGAATGTGTAAAAGGCTCCTTCAACAGGTGCGCAGAGCCCCAGTTTCTTGGGAGTTTTTCATGGTGCCTCCTGGCCAAAAGTAATACCTACTAGGTCTGTTTATTAAGTAGTTACATTCAAGCCACTTAGTAACTATTTAGTCCAAATAGTGTAGTAGCTTTTTGAAGAAATAATATGTAAAAATTGGAGGAAAATTTTTATAGTTGTATTTTATTCTTAACTAATCACATGAGTGGATTTGTATACCTGTTGAGTCAAATTGACCCTGCCACTCTCATTTCCTGTTCCACGGCTGAAAACCCAGTTTTGCAGAAATATGACCCCATCAAAAAGTGATTTAATATTGAAACCATGAATTGTCTCAGGCTAGAAGTCCCTGCAGTGTTGGACAGATGGCAAATATTATATGTTCCCTCAGATTTAAAATAGCCCTTGATGCCCTTTTGAGTTTAGTGCTTTGTTCTTGCGGTATTCGGAAATTTAGGATACAGTAGGCCCCCACTTAACTACATTATAGCTGTTCCTAATTGTTGCTGTTGTGCTGTCATGGTGATTAATAATGTTAATTAAATTCACTGGTTCCAGACTTGACAATTTGGTGATTTTTATTTATGTTTTTGATATAGTAAATAATGAGTTTACATTATAGCATAGCATGTTTGAATAGCTCAATCTGATTAAAATCACTGTTTAAAATCAGAGTTTGAAATATTGAGTGTTGAATATTTGTGTCGTGTTTTTTGTTTTAGTACCTCACCAGTAACAGATGTGGCAAATATGTGGACACTGGAGTCTTAGCATCTGATTTACAAAGAATGTACAGGTAAAGAGATGTAGTCTCCAGATTCTTGCCTTTATTTTCTACCAGTTTTAGTTTCCATCTTGCCCAAATTTTCAGTTGATATTATCGCTGCTGGCGGTAGTTCACCAGTCCAGAAGTTCAGAGTTGAGTTATACAAAGACTTATCAAGGACCTGTTATGTGCAAGGTGCTATCCTTGTTAGTAAGGGGAATGGTTGCTGTTTCTTTTTCAGTACCTTACAGACTGGTCAGCAGTATGGCCTCGTCTCTTATCTCATTAAGGAATTAAAACCAGTAGGCATGGTCTCCCTGAGCTTCCTAGCTACCTTGAAACATCTCTAGGCTTCCCACTAAAGATTCAGTTTTTCTCTTGTGTCTCTAATCCCATGTCTCTTGTTATGTTGCTCCATTAATTATTACCACTTTGTATATTTTAAAGTCTGAAGCCTGTGTTTTCCTCTCAGTATATTAGTTTGCTAGGATTGCCATAAAAAAGTATCAGAGGCCACGAGCTTAAACAGCAGAAGTTTAAGGCTTCACAGTTGAGGAAACTGAAGTTAGTGGCCACCGTCTCTCCTTGCCTTGCAGGTGGTTCTCTTCTCCCTGTGTCCTCACACGGTCTTTCCTCTGTGTGTCTGTCTGTATCCTAACCTCTTCTTGTATTACTATTTTTCTAAGATTTTATTTGTAAGTAAATTCTATTCCCAAAGTGGAGCTCACTCACAACCCTGAGATCCAGAGTCAGGTGCCCCTCTTATTTTAGAGTGCCTGGGTGGCTCAGTCAGTTAAGTGTCCAGCTCTTGATTTTGGCTCATGATCTCACGGTTCATGGGATTGAGTCTGGTGTCGGGCTCTGTGCTGGTAGCTTGGAGCCTGCTTGGGATTCTCTCTTTCTTCCCCTCCCCAGCTTGCACTTACTCTTTCAAAATAAATAAATAAACTGAAAAAAAAAAAAAGTAATGCACGCCTTTTATTCTGATAAAAACAGCAGTCATGTTAGATTAATTTGCTTCAGTGCTCTGTCCAGTGAGCCCACTAGGATGCCTGCCCTGCCCTTTGGCAGGAGGAGAAGACCATGCTGCTCCCCCAGCCTTTGCCCCCTAGGCTGATGGTCGCAGTGGAAACCCTGCCAACCTCTGAGCTTCCTGCTGAATTGTTCATCTCTTTTTTTTTTCTTAACATTTATTTATTATTGAGAAACAAAGACAGAGCATGAACAGGGGAGGGGTAGAGAGAGAGAAAGGAAGATACAGAATCCGAACCAGGCTCCAGGCTCTGAGCTATCAGCACAGAGCCCGACGTAGGGCTCGAACCCACAAACTGCAAGATTATGACCTGAACTGAAGTCGGACATTTAACCCACTGAACCACCCAGGTGCCACTTTATCCCTTTTCTTGAAGGATAACCCATGTCTACAGCTGGACGGCCCCTTTCTTGTAGAATCCCAGAAGTCCAGCTACTTTCCTACCTTTCATTCTCCCTGTCTCCTCTAGTACAAGCTGCCAGAATTTGTGATGCTGTAACTGTGTCTCTAACAGAAAAAAAAATTACAGTAGTGGAAATGTAAACTCAGAAATAAGCTCAAAAATAAGCCTATGGTCAGTGTGAATTCAGTGACGGAGTTATATATTCTTGCAAGTTAATGTGATCAATTTAGATTGGATTTAATGGGAAAATGTTGGTGGAGACCATTGTAGTAACCTTCTTGTTCTGTTTTTCAGTATAGACTATGGTCGAAGAAAAAGAAATGCTTTTAGGATTCAGGTAGAAAAAGGTGAGTCTTTTAGTGTTAGAGCTGAAATATTAATAAAGTTAATGATTTGTTTAAGCTCATGATTTTTTCTTTTTGTTTTCAGTATTTAGCGTAATTACTAGTGAGAAAGAACCTAAGGATTTAACAGAATTAGAAGATGAACATCTGGCCAAAAGAGCAAGACAAGGTGAAGAGGATAACGAGTAAGGATTACAAAGAAGGGGGTGACTTATATGGGGCGCCTGGGTGGCTTAGTTGGTTAAGCGTCCGACTTTCGCTTAGGTCATGATCTCATGGTTCGTGGGTTTGAGCCCCACGTCGGGCTCTGTGCTGACTGCCAGCTCAGAGCCTGGAGCCTGTTTCAGTCTGTGACTCCCTCTTTCTCTAACCCTCCCCTGCTCACGCGGTCTCTCTCTCTCTCTCTCCTAGAAATAAATAAAAACATTAAAAAAAAAAAATTTAAGAAGGGGGTGACTTATAAATCATGAACCTGATAGGGCCCCTGGGTGCTCAGTCGGTTAAGCGTCTGACTTCGGTTCAGGTCATGATCTCATGGTTCGTGGGTTCAAGCCCCACATTGGGCTCTGTGCTGACAGCTCAGAGCTTGAAGCCTGTTTTGGATTCTGTGTCTCCCTTTCTCTTTGCCCCTCCCTCACTCATGCTCTGTCTCTCTGTCTCAAAAATGAATAAATTATAAAAAATAATTTAAAAAAATACCATGAACCTGATCATATTACAGTCCCAATTTTGAAATCGTCAGTGGCTTTTCCTTCCTTGCCAGCAAGGCCGTGCGGAATACCTGACCTCTCCAGACCTGTGCTTTGAACATACTGAATGCTCACTGTTGCCTAGAGAGGACGAATTCTTTCTTTGTGTCTTTGTATGAGTGGTTTTCTGTAGCTGGAGGGTTCATTCCCATCAGGAACTCCCACCCAGCCTTCAAGGGGCCACATCAATGACTTTGTGGGGCTTTGGCTTCCTGAGTGTTTCCTTAATTCCTGGTTATAGATGTTTGTTATGATGCTTATCATACGGCTTCAGGTTATTTGTATTGAGAGTTTTTATCATGGATGGGTTTTACATTTGTCAAATGCTTTTTGTGACCTTAATGAAAGATTCTATTATGGTTTTCCCCCTTTGTTCTATTGGTGAATTACATTGATTTTGGAGTGCTGAGCCAGTCTTGCATCCTGGGATATACCCAACTTGGTCCAGAAATAATATATATTATTAAAATCTTTTTGCTAATTGTTTTTGGAGATGGCTATATTTGTACTCATAACGGTCTGAATTTTTTTTCTCTTTTGCAGTGTCTTTGTCAGGTTTTGGTATTACTACAGTTATACTGGCTTCATATTATTTGGAAAATGTTTTTGTCTATTTGACAAAAAAGTTAGTGTGATGTTACTGATACTTCTTTTTAAATAGTTTGTTAGAATTCCTCTCAACCTGGAGACTTCTTTTTGGAAAGGAATTAGGTAACATTTGATTTTGCTAGACAAAGAACTCTTCCTGTTTCTTTTTCTTCTTCTATCAGCACTGGTAAATTGTACTTTTAAAGAAACAAAACGTAACCCATTTCATCTAAAGTGTGGCATTTGTGGCTTAAGTTTTCAAGATATCCTCTTTTAACATTTATGGGATTTGTCGTGATAGCTTCTTTTCACCCTATAGCTGCTTTGCTGCCTTTCCATTTGGATTTACTATTATTTTCTTAACTAATTCCACACTCGTGGATGGTTGGTTGTTTCCAGTTTTGCACTATCATATACACAGTAAATAGTTCTTCAGCACATTTATCTTTTATATGTTTCTTTTTTTAATGTTAAATTCCTAAAATGGTATTTCTGGGGTCAAAGATACCTTTTTGAGATTTCTGGTACCTTGGAGTTCATTTCCCAAAAAAGTTGCCTCAGTTTATATTCCTAGCAGCTTTGTGTAAAGAGTGCACTTCAGGGAGCCTGGGTGACTCAGTTGGTTGAGCATCTGGCTTTTGATTTAGGCTTAAGTCATGATCTCATGATTTGTGGGTTCAAGCCCTGCTGACAGCATGGAGCCTGTTTGGGATTTTTCTCTTCCTTCCTATCTGCCCCTCCCTTTGTGTGTGTTTGCTCGCGCGCTCTCTCTCTCCTCCCCCCCCCAAAATAAATAAATAAACTTTAAAAAAAAGAATAAAAAAGTGTGTTTGTCTGCACTCTTGCAATCCTAGTTATACTATCATGTAATCTTTGCCAGCTTCAGAGGCAAAAATTAATGTTTTTATTTGTAGTTTTTTGATAAGTAGTGACATGAAAATTTTTTTACTGTTTCATGTTTGCTTTGTTAGTTGCTTGCTTATGGGTTTTGTCTGTCATATGAGAGTTGACCCTTGATTTTGGCTTAGGTCATGATCTCACAGTTCTGTGAGTTGAAGCCTCACATCAGGACTCTGCGTTGAAACTTGGGATTCTGTGTGTGTGTGTGTGTGTGTGTGTGTGTGTGTGTGTGTGTCAGATCTGTCAGTCTTTATGGTTTATGCTGAAATAGAAAAACTTCTATCACAACAGTATGTGGAATCCTTATTTCTTTATAATATTCCATTTAATTCTTTAATCCACTTTGTAGGGTATGAATTGTAAGGCAAGATTATTTTTTTCCAAACAGTTGAATAATCCACCTTCTTTACATTGATTAGAAATGCCCAGTTATGTTAATAGAATTTAATGAATAACAAAAGAATTCCTGTCTTAATTATAAAGATGGATCTTATCATTCACATAACCCTTGTTACTTAGGAAGAGTCCTTTTTTTATTTAATTATTTTCTAAAGAAACATCAATTGGTAGCAGGGTCCATCAACTCTGGGTTATAATGAGCTGAGCCTGCTCTTAGAGTTTGTAGCTTTTAGGATTTATGCCTCTTTCTCACCGCATCATATGAAAACCTTTTCTGCCTCATTTCTCATGGACAGGCTTGGGAAACTACCCCTGGTCACACAGGTGGGTCATGTTGAATTTGTGAATTTGTTACTCAATTACTTAATGATGGCTTGCTGGAATATTTCCTTTTGTGGGCATCTGAGATTCCTAATATCAGACCTTTGGGTATGATAGGACTTTGCATTTCACTTTTATTTATTGCTTGGATTAAGATAACCACAATTTGTTAGCCTTTACCGCTTAGTATATTCTGCTTATATATTCTAAGGACTTTGTGATCTTCTATTTAATCCTCTGATAACCCAGAGAGGTGGGCATTACTTGTTATCTCCTCTTTATAGATAAGGCAGCTGATGCTCAGTGAAGTTAAGTAGACATTAGTAACCAGTAAAGTTGTATTCTGAATCCAGAATTCTCAGATTCCATAGCTTGGGCTCTTAACCACCATAATACTTTGCCTTAGGACATTTTTTGTTCAGGGTTGTAATTTTTTTAGGATGTGGGAGCAAAGCCCTTAAAATGTTTCTTTTCCTCTTCTTACTGAGGTATACTGAAAGCTCTTCAGATAATGATTCAAATATGGAAGATTACCCAGATCCGCAGGTAAGCCAAACATTTAATGGACCTACTTTGATATTTTTTTATTTTTTATTTTTTAAAAATATTTTTTATTTATTTCTAGAAGAGAGAGAGAGAGACAGCGTGAGCAGGGGAGGGTCAGAGAGAGAGGGAGACACAGACTCCGAAACAGGCTCCAGGCTCTGAGCTGGCAGTCAGTACAGAGCCCGATGCAGGGCTCGAACCCATGAACCGCGAGATCATGACCCAAGCGAAAGTCGGACGTTTAACCGACTAAGCCACCTGGGCGCCCCCACTTTGATATTTTTTTAATCGTTATGAACCCTCCTAAAAACAAAACAAAACAAAACTATGGAATAGAATAAGAGACTTTAAATATCTTTATGAATAATTTCTGTGGACAGTGTTGAGGAATTCTTGGGAAGGTCATCCTTTCAGTATTTGTGTTTATAACCTGTTTTATAAGAAAAAGAAGGGAAGAGAATGGCCTAAAATAAGGGCACACAGGAATAGAAAGGGGAATTGATAATAAAAATTGAGAAAAAGATCCATTTTCTGCTAAAGGGCTACCATTGCCAATAAGTAAGGTGGCAAGTAATTTAGGGTTGCAAGTAAGTAATTTAAGAGAAATATGGAAGTAATATGCCAGACGATTTATAATATTCTCTTTTTTTTCCACATTGGTAATTCCATTTTTTATTAACAAAGTCAGGATGATATTGAGTGATACGTGATCTGGTTTTGAATTGATGAGATAGTAGTGGCTCTTCTTAACCAGCTCGTTTTCAAACCTAATTCTGTTATTTTTTTTTAATAGTTTATTTATTTATTTTGAGAGAGTGAGCAGGGCAAGGGCAGAGAGAGAGGGAGAGAGAGAGAATCCCAAGCAGGCTCTATGTTCCGCAAGGAGCCAGATGCAGGGCTCGATCTCAAAACCGTTGAGATCATGACTTGAGCTGATATCAAGTGTTGGAGGCCCCATCGACTGAACCACCACAGTCCCCCCTGATTCTGTTACATTTTTAAAAAGCGAGCAGACTTCTTTAGTGTTCTTTAATTTCCATTTATTAAGTTGTGGTGAAGGGGGGCACATATTTTTGAACAGGAAATTGTGGTGAAGCATCTGACTGTGAATGCCCTGTGTTTTCTGACAAAGTGCTGTGAGGGAAGCTGCTGGCAGCTGCTTGTGTGGGTAGCCTGTGTCCATGAGCGCCAGAGTGGTGACATAGGTGATGTCATGTTTCTACCAGGCAGCAAATCACATGAACAGCTCCCTGCTCTCCTTATATCGGAAAGGACATCCTGATTCTGTTTCAAGGACTCCTGAGATGGAGCACAGAGAAGCCACCGTCTCAGCCCCACGGACACCTTCTGGAACAGACTCCATCCCTTCAAAGACCCCTGCCAGGGGTTCTGAGGGAGGGTGGTTTATTGACAGAACTCCCGGTGGAAAGATGGACCTGGCAGATGAGAAGAGTAATCATAAGAAGCCAGGATCTGAGAGAGAGGTATTTTTGTAGTGACATTTTAGCCCCAAGTAGTTGGAGCACATCACAGCCTTTTCACCAAATGTAATGTCAGTCGGGGTCTCGTGCTTCATGAAGGGCGTGGGAATTTGGAAGCACACGGAGGATGTGCTCACAGTCCCATTTCTGCCACCGTTTCTGTCCAAGTTCAGGGCTTCCGATGGAGATTACCTTCCCCTGAGTTAGTCTCCACACGCAGATGTCTTTTTATGAATTAAGTCAGGTGGTTCTCTTTCGTGTATTAAGAGTGGCTCCATTCACTCTAAAATCAGAGTCCTCACAGTTATTGCCAGGAAAGCCCACTGTGCGTGGCTGCCCTGCTGCCTCTTCATTCATTTGCTGCCCGCCTCCCCGCTTCGCCTCGGCTACCGTAGCCTGGCGCTGTTCCTAGAACACCCACTCACTCTCACCTGGGCGTTTGCACTCATGCTTCTGTCTAAAACTCCCCCAGATTCCTGTGACTCACGCTGTCTTGTTTCCCTGTGATCTTGGCAGAGTCGCTTCCTGACGTGTTAAATAGCACGTCGTTGGATGCTCTTTCCTGCCTCATCTCCTTTCTGTCAAGCCCTTATGACCACCTAGAGCTTACTGTGGAAGTGTTTAGTTGGGTTTCTTCTTTGTCTTCACTAGAACGTCAGCTTCGGAGTGCAGGATCTTTGTTTTTTCTACTAGTGTCTCCCTTGCTAAAATGTACCCAGCACGTAGTTGTCAGGCAGTTTGTTGAATTTGTGCCTGATGAGCTTTCCGAGGTGCATTTACCAGCACGAGTTAAAGAATAGGTACCTTGGGTGCATGTTACAGTTAGAAGGCTTGTTGTCCTCAGAGGAAGGAAAGTCAGCTTGTGAAACAGCCATGGGGTTTCACAGGGAGGGTTTGTACAGGGAGCCTGTACAAACAGGCACACCGTGAAAATGTCCCGAATAAGTGGACACCTTTTTCGTTTTGAACCTGTGTGAGTTGAAGTATACCATCCATAAAAGTGAAGGTGGATGCATTATCACAAAGTGAACACACTGGGCACTATCCTTAACTGATTCTTTTTTTTTTTTGGAAAGAGACCGAGGGTGCATGATGCAAGTGAGCATGGAAGGAGCAGAAAGAGAGGGAGAGAGAGAATCCCAAGCAGGTTTCCACCATCAGCACAGAACCCAACATGGGACTCAGTCTCACCAACTATGAGATTGTGACTTGAACCGAGATCAAGAGTGGGACATTTAATTTAACCCACTGAGCCATCCACGTGTCCCCTTAATTGATTCTTTCCGATGCCTGGCAGAATGGGAGGAGATGTACAGCGATCTATCCCACGAGGCCCCACGTAGGTCCCTGGGGCTCACTGTCCAGTGTGGTGAGTGCTAGCCACACCTGGCTCTTGAGCACTCAAAATGTGGCTAGTGCAACTGAGGAACCAAATTTGTAAAATAATACTCAGTTCAGTTATTAGAAAACTTCTAAGTATGTTTGGAACAACTTGGGCATGTGAATCTACTCTTTCAGCTGTATACTTTATGAAATGTAAATACAAATTAAATATTTCCCATTAAAATTTAGTGTCTGGGTTGAGATGTACTATAAGCATAAAATACATGTTAGACTTTGGAAACTTACTATAAAGATTAATATAAGACCTCTCAACATTTTATACTGACTATATGTTGAAGTGATAATATTTTTGAATATATTTTGTTAAAGTACTAAATTAATTTCACTTGATTTCCCCCTTTTTTTATATGTGGCTGCTAGAACATATTTAAAATTACGTATGTGGCATTGTGTTTTTCTTGGACGATACCGTTGTAAGTGGTTTCCAAGAACCAAGTCTTTTGATTTGGCAAAAACATTCCCCTTTTGAATTATTACTGAACCTTTTTCAAATCTCTGTGTTAATCATGTTTTTAGAGGACGTTATTGCAAGGTTAAGGAAATAGCTTGACTCTTAAGTTGAATTATACCTTTTTAGGGCTTTCAAAGCTGCTCTATAGTCCTATTTAATTTAGTGGTTCATCAGGCATCACATAAAGACCAACTGGTAAAAGGCTCAGTGAGAAATAAAATATGAACATTAGCGTCTCACCTCCAGAAGCTCACGATTCTGTGAGAGATACAAAAGAGCCTTGCTCAAGTACAGGACAGATTATGGCCAGCTCTAATACAGTCACAATTCAGTGTCCTGGGAATGTGAGCAAGAGATTAACTAACTAGAAGAATCTGGAAAGAAAGTTTTAATGTGTCAGGATATAAACTGAGCTTTACAGCTATGGAAAAGAGGCTCATCTCCAGCAGAAACCATCCTGGAGCAGAGAGGTTGGGAATAACTAAGGTAGGTGCAAGCACCAGGGCAGAAATGAGGTATTTTAGGGGCCACTTGGGTGGCTCAGTTGGTTATGCATCCAACCCTTGAATTCACCTCAAGTCATGATCTTCTAGTTCTTGAATGCAAGCCCTGCATCAGGCTCTGGTGACATCGAGGAGCCTGCTTGGGATTCTGTGTCTCCCTCTCTGCCCCTTCCCCACTTAGACACGCATTCTTTCTCTCACACACAAATGCTCTTCTCTCTGAAAATAAGTAAAAATAAACTTAAAAAAAAGAAATGGGGTATTTTAAATAATGGTCATCTTTTTTTCGTTTTTTTGTTTTGTTTTGTCTTTAAGTTTATTTTGAGAGAGAGTGTGAGTAGGGGAGGGGCAGAGAGAAGGGGGGAGAGAGAGAATCTCAAGTAGGCTCTGCACCGTCAGTGCACAGACCTGAGCTGAAACCAAGAGCTGGATGCTTAACCGACTGAGTCACCGAGGTGCCCCTGTTTTTTGTTTCTTATTTACTTAAGTAATTCCTCCACCCAAACTTATGATCAAGAGTTGCACGCTCTTCCAAGTGAGCAAGTCAGGTGCCCCTAAATAACACCCATCTTTAAGAAAACATTGACATTGTAATTTCAAGCCTGGTATATTTAAATTTGTTTTCTTTCCAGGATTCCAAAGACTCTTCTCTACTGGAGAGTAATGGAAAAAGGAAAGGCAGGATGAAGCGCAAAGGAAGCAAAAGGAAGAAAGACGTTCAGGAAGTAGATGGAGAAATAGAAGCCGTCCTGCAGAGGAAAGGTGAGCCGCAAGTCTGGGGGTTTCAGCATGCTATGAGAGAGGCTTCGCCAGTCCCAGTTGTCGTTCTGAGGGGGCCTGCTGAGTGTGGTTTATGAGAAAATACTTCAGTGTCTCATGGTCTCAGTTTACTTAAACATTATTAAATACAGAGCTGAGTTACTTCTGAATCACTGATCCTTTCATCTCCTTATTTGATTACCAGTTAAAGCCAAGGGGCTGGAATTACAGATCTCCAAGGTGAAGTTCGAAGATGTTGGAGGCAATGATACGACATTAAAAGTTAGTTCACATTCAGAATTTTACTCAGATGGGAATATTGCCAATCAGCTATTCACACAAAGCCTGCCTCTTTGTTTCTGTTAGGAACTGGGTGTTGGAAGGGAGCCTGGGAAGGGGGAGGGCACACCTGGCCTGTACCCTGCAGGGTGCTGAGGGAGAGAAGAAATGGTACCTTCAGCTTTTCCACCACTAATTATGGTGTACGTAAGATTCGTGCTTTGTAAGTAATACTATTTTATACAAACAGTACTATGAAAAATTATATGCCAACAAACTGAGCAATCTGGAGGAAGTGGACAAATTCCTAGAAACTCAAATGCACTACCAGAAGTGTAAGGGATCCTTTTATTTATTGCCTAGTGGCTACTCTATACCAGTTACAATGCTGGTTACTTTTCATCATCTGTGCAGGGTACATACTACAGCTGAGGACACGGAGGCTCAGAGAGGTTCCTGGAGTCCCACATAGGTCCCAGAGCTGGGGCTCAAGGTCATATGTCAGTCTGCTGTGTTAGAGAATAGAGGTTTCCTTCCACTTGGATTCCTTCTCTCTTGGGCTGTGAAAGACCGCTTTCCTGTTTATTCCCTGCTAGGAAGTCTGCAAGATGCTCATCCACATGCGTCACCCGGAGGTGTACCACCACCTGGGCGCCACCCCGCCACGTGGGGTTCTCCTTCATGGGCCTCCAGGCTGCGGGAAGACCTTGCTCGCACATGCCATTGCAGGGGTGAGCTTTGCCGACACGCACTTGCTGCTATTGCTTTTGTTCTGTTTGTCTTTGTTTTCCTCTTTGGTCAACTTGAACCAAACTTGGCATATTCTCAGGAGGATTGATCCTCTCTTCATCTTTCACCTCTTTCATTCTGCTCTTCTTGAGATGCTATTTTTTAATACATCCAATAATTTATATGGCAAAGGTTGGATGGGAAGCAAAATAATACGGCTGTAAACACCCTTTTTTTTTTTTTTTTAACACCATGTACGTTTTAGTTCCTTCTCCTTCCCTTTAAGCCAGTGGTTCTCAAAAGCAATAAATGAGGAAGCCAAGGATTGTATTGTTTTTCACAGAGATAAATATACTGAAAATTTCCATTCAGAGTCATGTTCTTATACTTATTAGCGTTAAAATAACGTTTCTGAGATGGTAATAACATTTAGTTGACAAAATAAAAAGTTAGCAACCTTATTTTCATCCCATCAGTTTTTTTGGAAACTGTTCAGTGGTAAATGCAAAATGTCCCAGTGACTCCAGGTCGAAGAGTAGTGTATTACAGTAGCTAATAGGTTAGTGTTCTGAGATATCAGCGCTCTTAAGGGGCAACGGGTTTGCTTCACTTGTTCTTTGTTGAACAAAGTGCCCTATAACAGCTGCATGGCAGACGCTGGAAAACAGTGGTAAGTACAGAAAACCCAGGCTTTACATTCAAAGAGCTTTTCATTCTAATAGGAGAGGCCGACATTAAGCAGCCATCATACAAGTAAACGTTGTGCACGATCTTCGTGGAAATGAGGGGGAGACAGGAAGTGCGGGATGCTGGCTGGTCCCAGGTTGTCCATGGTTGAGGAAGTGATTTTCAGAATAGCCTGAGGATGAGTAGGGTTTAGGCAGGCTTGTCACCATCCATGCTGGTGGGCCGCAGCGGCTGCTCCTCCTTTGTGAGAGGAACCTGTCCTCCGACTCCTAACTGGCTCCTCCTCTGGGTGCAGGGGTGAGAAGTGCCTGTAGGATGAGCAGGAGACACTGTCACAACCCCTGCCCTTTCCTGTTAAATTGTTCTAGCTCAGCTGTAAGTCAAGGGGAAACATGTCTCTGGAGATTCAAGACCCTTTATTCAGAAGAGGTAACAACAATTTCACCATGACTCCAATGAAGTAAAAATGAGTGGAAGTATCTAGTCTCTGTGTTTGAAAAAAACTGTAGATTTTTAAATAATGGTTTTCATCGGACCGACAGAAAAGATGAAGTTCCTCAGAAAAGAGATCATTTAAAAAATTCAATTTTGAGGGGCTCCAGGGTGGCTTAGTTGGTTAAGCATCTGACTTCCACTCAGGTCATAATCTCATGGTTCGTGAATTTGAGCCCCACGTCAGGCTCTGTTCTGATGGTGTAGAGACTATTTGGGATTCTCTCTCTCTCTCTGTCTCCCCCACTCTCTCCCCCTCTCCTCCTCTTTCTCTCTCTCCCCTCCTCTGTCCTCCTCTCTCCCTCTCTCTCCCTCCCTCCCCCTCCCTCTTCTTCCTCTTCTCTCTCTCTCCCTCTCTCTGTCTACCCCCCCATGTGCTTTCTCTCTTTCTCAAAATAAATAAATAAATTTAAATTTTTTTTTTCACTTTTGAGAGAGGGATTGAATAAGGAAAAGGAAGGGAAGGTAAAATTTCAAAATGGTCATGCTTTTATGTGTTTGTCCCCAGGAACTGGACCTCCCAATTCTGAAAGTAGCCGCCACGGAGATTGTATCTGGAGTGTCTGGGGAGTCTGAACAGAAGCTGAGAGACTTGTTTGAGCAGGCGGTGGTGAGTCGGCTAGTGACCCACGTCGGACCGTCTGGTCATGTGGGGTTACAACGGAGAGCCTGTCTCGTCCAGGGCCAGTGTCTGTTAGCTTGATCATGGCCATCCTCTTGTAAGCGTGGTGATTTGTTACCCGAGATGGCTAAATATTTAAAGTAGATCCACTGATACAGACTGTTTGATAACATAGTCTGTTTAATCTGAAATCAAGTGTAACTAATTGGTGAGAAGTTCTGGGCTGTCATACCCAGTGGGGATTTACTAAAAATAGGTATCCTGGGGCACCTGGGTGGCTCAGTTGGTTAACCATCTTACTTTGGCACAGGTCATGATCTCACAGTTCGTGGGTTCAAGCCCTACATCAGGATCTCTGCTATCAGTGCAGAGCCTGCTTCAGATCCTCTGCCCCTCCCCCACTAGCATGTGTGCATGTGTTCTTTCAAAAATAAATATTGAAAAAAAATTTTTTTTAAGTTTATTTACTTTTGAGAGACAGAGACAGCGTGTACAGGGAAGGGGCAGACAGAAAGAGAGAATCCCAAGCAGGCTCTGTGCTGCCAGCACAGAACCCAATGTGGGGCTCAAACTCATGAACCATGAGTTCATGACCTGAGCTGAAAGCAAGAGTCACCTTAACAAACTGAGCCACCCAGGCACCCCACAAAAATAAATAAACATTAAAAAAAAAAGAAAGAAAATAGATTATCCTTGTGAGATTTTTTTTTCCCTTTGCACAAATTAAGTTATCAAACAACTTGTAAGCTGTGTGAAAGTTTTTAGCATTTAGGTTTATCACATTATAAAAACAACCATAGAAATGCCAGGGTAAACTCTTCTCTGTTTGCCTAATTGAACCTGTACAAAGAAAATCCTGTTACCAGAGAAATTACGAGATTGGGTTTTATCCTAATTGTAATTCATGCTATTAAGATGTGGGTGTTTAGTGGGGCGCCTGGGTGGCTTAGTCGGTTAAGCGTCCGACTTTCGCTTAGGTCATGATCTCGCAGTTTGTGGGTTCGAGCCCCGCGTCGGGCTCTGTGCTGACTGCCAGCTCAGAGCCTGGAGCCTGTTTCAGTCTGTGACTCCCTCTCTCTCTGACCCTCCCCTGCTCACGCTGTCTCTCTCTCTCCTAGAAATAAATAAAAATATTAAAAAAAAAAAAAAAAAAAATGTGTGGGTGTTTAGGAACATGGATATGTGATGGTTACAGGCCTGTGCCTGCCAGTCGGAGACATGGTCTCCAGTCCTTGTGCTGCCACGCACTGACCGCCTGATCGTGGACAAGAGAGGTTTAACCACTATAACCTTTAGTTTCCTCACCAGGAAGCTGGGTAAATAATATTACTCAAGGAGTAACTGATGCAGTCAGTTAAGCGTCCAACTCTTGATTTCAGCTCAGGTCATGATTTCATGGTCTTGGGAGCCTCGTCAGGCTCTGCACTGACAGCTTGAGATTCTCTCTGTGCCCCTTCCCCGCTTGCACATGTGCTCTTTCCTTTCTCTCAAATCCATTTAAGAAAATAATATTACTCAAATCTCATGGCAGTTTGAGGATATTAAATGCGAAGATTCTTACAAACCCTCAGTGGTGTCCCCAGCACATGGCAGATGCCCTGTAGATGCTGTGACATTGTGCACATTTGACGTGCACACTTGACATTGTGCACACTTGAGAGTCACTATGGTTAAAACTAAGAAAAAGTGAAAAGATCAACTTTATGTCTTTATTTACACCCTGAATATGTAAGGGCTGGTGAACATGGTCAGTATAGAAGCTGGTAATAAATTAAAAGAAAACTTGTATTTTAGTAATAATTGAGAAAATAGTTTTTTCCTTCCAAGCTTTTATTTAAATTCTAGTTAACATACAGTGTAACATTAGTTTCATGTGTAGGATTTAGTGATTCAGAGAAAATATTTTTTAAAATTGGAACTGTATAAGCCATGGTTTTGGTTTGCTCTGTAAACTGACATTGGCAGAGATGTGGACAGCACCGGGAAGATGCCGAGAAGGGGCAGGCAGGGTACTGTGCAGAGCAGGGCTGAACTCTTCCAGATGCTACCCTCTCCCCAGTGAGCTGGCTTGAGTTGTTAAGTGGGCGTGGACAACCAGGGACAGGAGGCAGTTCCGTGTTTATGGTGAGACGATGGGCATAGACAGCCAGGGACAGGGGGCAGTTCCATGTTTACGATGAAACCGTGATGGACAAGACTCAGAGGCAAATGGCACCATTTGGTTGCTGGTTCTGTGTCTCTCTGAAGCAGAGCCGCACTGGCGTGGTGCCTCACAGCAGATGCTCGCTGAATGCGGGGTCTGGTCCCCTCTCTCCTGGTCCCCTTGGTACCTAATGAAGGTGTGCAGGAAAGTGTGTGGATCAGAAAGTCCAAGCAGGTCACATGGTTCTTTGTTGAAAATGTATGCTTTCCTTCGGCTAAATCCTGACCCCCATCACTCACACTTCTTTCCTCTTTTGCTCTGAGGTTTCTGGGTCCTAGACAGAGACTGCTGTACCTTCTGCGATCTCGCTTTCTGTAACTCACTCTCATATCTGGGTACTGCATGCAGTAGTCGTAGATGCTCCTTCGTGTGTGTTGTCATGAGGAGGCTGGGAAGACAGCCCACTGGTGATGGGCAGATTTCCCCCTTAAATTGGGGGGCCCCAGTGCTGTTGAGATGCCTTAGCCAGGCTGAGAGTCTGACTCAGCAAAGTCAGTGTCACCAAATAGCTAGGAATGAGCCATGCTGCAGATTGTGTGTCTAGGTATTTTTAGCTAAATTTTTACGTTATCTGATCCTCCTTTTTGTTTGTTGCCATTTTCAACAGTTGTGTGGTGTGACAGAAGTGCACTCAGATGCTGTGTAACCGCCACCCACACTCCTCTCCCTAGCCTGAACTCACACTTGTGAGCCACTGCCCCGCACCCACCTCCCCCAGCTGCTGGCAAGCACTGTGTCTGTGACTTTGCCCCAGGTGGCCCATATTCTGTCTTCGCCTGCTCTGTCCACGCCTTCAGGTTCTTGCTTTGAAGAAGACCCCTGGCGGAGGTGCTCGCTGTCCACACTGACGTCCCGGTCTTTACCACCCTCCGTACCCAGTGTGGTCCACACAGCCAGGAGGTACTGGCCTCTGCTCAGGGAGGTTTTCTAGCCTGACACGCATCTGCTCCCTGTTTGTATTTCATAGCATCACAGATACACCTCATTTATGGAAGAATGTCAGTGACTTGGTCCCTGCAGACCATGGCACCCCATGGTGCAAGAGGTTGCAAGCTGGAATCCTTTGTGCTGTCTCCCACTGTCCTCTGTCCGCGTCCGAAGGCACAGCACTGCGAACTGCCTTCTTTAGTGTTGTTCTCTTGGCGAATGACCGGAGTGACAAGATTGTTTCAGACTGCTGCAGTCAAAGGAGTATATTGATGATGGCCTTCTGTGGTACTTTTATTTCCAGTCAAATGCACCCTGTGTCTTCTTTATTGATGAAATCGATGCCATTACCCCCAAAAGAGAAGTTGCTTCAAAAGATATGGAGCGAAGGATTGTGGCCCAGCTCCTAACCTGCATGGACGGTCAGTTTAAAATATTAAGTACACTTTGGGGCACCTGGGTGGCTCAGTCGCTTAAGCGTCCAGCTTCGGCTCAGGCCATGATCTCACGGTTCGTAGGCTCGAGCCCCGCGTCAGGCTCTGTGCTGACAGCTCAGAGCCTGGAGCCTGTTTCAGACTCTGCATCTACCTCTCTCTCTGACCTTCCCCTGCTCACGTTGTCTCTCTCTCTCTCTCTCTAATAAAACATTAAAAAATTTTTTAAAAAACACTAAGTTTATTTTAAAATAATAAATTGTGTTTATTTTAACATGTAAGTAGCACGTGAGGATACGAGGTATTCAGGTAAAGTAAAACTGAGAGTACAAAATCCTTTTCATAAAGAATCGTATCATTAATTTTTTGGAGTGCATCTTAGTTATTTTAATGCATTCATACACAGAAATGTACTGATGTTGTTTTGCGTCTTACAATGCTAGGATTGCACCATATATCTTCTTCTGTATAATCTGTTGTTGTATCTTTTTTGTTTGTTTGTTTGTTTGTTTTGAGAGAGAGAGAGCATGAGCATGCAGGCACATGAGAGCCGTTGTGGGGAGGCACACAGACAGAGAGAGAATCCCAAGCAGACTCACAACCTGTGAGATCACGACCTGAGCTGAAATCAAGAGTTGGACATTCAACCGACTGAGCCCCCTAGGCGCCCCTTGTTGCTTGTATCTTAACAGTACTTGTGGGAAATGTTGCCGTTTGAATGCCTTTTATTCTCCTGTTTCACTGCTGCGGGGTACTCTTCAGGGCAGAGTTCTCCTCTTGTACGTCAGCATCCCCTGCTCGCTCTCTTGGCTGCGGGCGTTAGAACTCACATGACCCAGCAGCGGGGCACACTTGGTCCCATCCCGGCCTCAGCCCCGGGGGCATTGAGCACACGCAGACTGTCCTCACGTGAACGCCTGCGTGCAGCTCGTGATGCTGCCTGAAGCATGAGGTACCAGCTCATTTCCTGTACTTTCTTTTGCTTGTTCCGTGACCTCATAGCACAACCGCTTCCTTGCGTTTTTATGCAGTTATCAGCAAGATTTAAGAGCCTTCCTGTGTCACTGAAACCTTCCACCTTGTGCCTCTCTTCTCACTCCAAGGTTTACCAAAGGTGTAGTCACTGTCAAGTAAACACATTTGTATTTCTCTTCCACGTCTGCCTCCACCATCGTTTTGAAGCGAAGTCTGGAATGATTGGGGGGCATCACAGCACTTACCTTTCCAAACCTTTGTTTTTTAGTTTCCTCGTCTATACACCTATCGCTTGCCGGTGTGGCGGGGCTGGCTGCGGGCAGCTGTACCCTGGTACCTGGCAGGCAGTGAGCAGCAGCCAACACGTGTCAGTTTGGTGGTTCTCAATGGCGCTTGATGTGGCCAACCCCCTCATCCTGGTTGTTGTTGACACACGTGGCTTGAGTGCCACTGCTGTCTTTCTGGCCTCTTCTTGGCTCTCCGGCGGAGCCTGACCAGTCCCCTTCCATTACGTCCCTCCTCCCCAGTGCTCCAAACGGAGGTGCTCTGCAGGCTTCGTACTCGGTCTCCTTCTGCTTGTCTCTCAGCCATCTCCCGTGCAGCTCTCCATGAGACACGAATTCCATCTGTAACCTCAAGAAGCGTCAAATGCCTGTTCCTGCCTGCCTGTGAGATCCATCACAGTCAGTCTGTCTGAGTCCAGGCCCTCTCCTCCGATACCCCCTCTGTCCCTTTCCCTTCCCTCCTGTTTCTGCACTCGGCCAGCAGCACCCCCACCCTCCTTGTCGTCCAAATGAGGTCCTCTGGTCTCTCCCTTCTCTGTCCCCTCTGCTGTGCCTGCAGCTACCCTGGACCTGACCATTTCCTGTTTCTTCCCCACCTTCCTTCTTTCTCTCCTCTCACCTGATGGCTGGGATCAGACCACAGCCAGCTCTTCCCTGTATTCCTCTTTACTCTGTTCAAATTACGATTAAAATTGTTTTTCCGAAACATAAACCTTATCAGAAAAACCCTTTCCTGGCTTCCTGTTGGCTAAGGAATATTCTACAAGTTTCTCATATCTCAGCTGTCAAAGTACTTAGCATCTTACTACCTTGTTACCCGTGAGGAGCATGACCTCACACTCCCCACTGACCCACCCTGGTTCAGTTGAGAGCAGTAAACCACGGGAAAGTTACACCTGGGGCCATGCAGTCTGTCATTCCTACAACTGTGTCTAGATTAAGCCCGAGCAGCACAGATGGTAGCGCACCCCATCCCATGCCACGTGTCTGCTGTGAGACCTGCACTGCTCATTCCTGGCACATTCCGCTGCAGAGCTGCTCCCCAGTCTGAGCCCGACACGCGTGTTCATGCCTGTGCTGTCACTCACGCCATGTCTTCATGTGGATTTCGTAACGTGTGTCTACTTATTGGCGTCCTCATCCTTCAAGGCTTTCCCCACACATCACGTCCTCCATGAATCTCCCTCGGTCCTCCGTCAGAATCTGTGCACTTTTCCATCAGATTCCTGTGATGCTTTGTTTAAACCTATTACTGTGTGTCACAGAATGTGTCCCATGGCTTTCTCCGTTAGATTGTGAACTTCCTGAGGACAAAATTGTGTGTTTTCTTCACATCTTTCACATATGAGATAATTGGTAAATGATAGTTTCACGTACACATTGCCATCAAAACATAAACTGCTCTCTCTAACCACTTAACCCACTTCTGTAAACTTGATTATCCTCCATCTATAGGGTCTTATCCATCACTCATCCTGTGTCTGCTTCTTACTAGATCTGAATACCATGGCTGCCACAGCTCAGGTCCTAGTTATTGGAGCCACTAACCGCCCGGACTCATTAGACCCTGCTTTGAGACGTGCAGGAAGGTTCGACCGAGAAATATGCCTGGGTATCCCGGATGAAGCATCCAGGGAAAGGTACACTCTTTGTATGTCACAGTGTCATCTGAACCAAATGCTTTGAAAACGAGGGGTGACAAAAACGATGTAGCCTTTTCTTTTCTCTTTGTTCTTGTCCCAGTAACCTTGATTTGGACAGGAAAAGGCCCTCTTTATATTAATGCTTAAGAAACTAATGTGCTTGTCAATAATAGGGTCATTGTTTGAAGCTGTTTTCCCCGTAGTGATAGTGGTGTAAGGATGTATAACGCTTGGTCTGGCCCTACTGACGGTGGCTGGTGTCATGGAGCCTGCAGATCACCGTAAGGACAGTGTGGCCACCTGGGGAAGGAGAATGCTCGCTGGCCCACTTGTCATTTAAGTCAAGCACTAACCTGCCTAAGACCACAGGTTTTGTGACAAAAGGCAGCTGGAGAGTTGAAAGCTGACTGGTTTTTTTTTGCAAGACCAGCCTTTCCTAGTAATGGGGCTTGAATGTCCGTAGAGCAAAGAAATCGCCGCCAGTGTCTCAGTAAGCAAGGAGGGTGCAGGAGCCACCTTTGAGGCAGTGCGTGGAGGTCTGATAAAGGGGTTTTCCGTGACACCGTGTCTATCGTGGCTTTGGCCTTAAGTTAGTGACACTAAAATTGGTGTATGTGGTTCGAGGAGTACATGGCATGTAGTGAGAAGAAACAGTCACAGGACGGTGAGGGAGGGAAGGGGTGACAGGCAGGAGGCTTAGCAGACGCAGGAAGGAGGAGTTGTTTAGGGCACATGGTGAGAGAGGGTGACGCGGGGGCACATTGACTTTCTTCCCTTTCCCCGTACGTAATGTGCTTTAGTTCCTGACTGTTCAGCAGTTTCTTCCTCGGTTACCACATTCAGTCAAGTGCATGTGCTGATTGGACTCCCACAGATATGGTGTTTAAACAGTCATGCAGCCACTCAGGCTTGTTTAGTAGTGTTCAGCCTGTAGCAAAATGATAGTTAATATCTATGTTGTTTGTATGCATTCCACAAACGTGTATTGAGTGTGTGGCATGGGCTGGTACACTCGGGAAGGTGGTATGAGGCCCATGAAGAATTAGGAGTCCTTGCTTTCCAGAGGCCTGTATCCTTTATTGAACCTTTTCATCCAGTGCACAACTTCTGTAGGGAGATGGATATGTGGGGCCCCTCTTTGCTGCTAGATGGGACCCTTCGTTCATCCACCTGGTGTTCCTTCCTTGACAGAGTCCTTAAAGGGCTTCTGCTAAGGGCTGTGGTTTGAAAAATTTGAAACCTATGAAAAAGTTGAAAGAACGGTACGATTAGTACCTGTATGCCCCTCAGCTGGGGGTACCACTCACTAGCATGTCCAGATTTCCTTTCAGTCTCTGCAGAAAACCTATGTTTATTTGTGTGTGTGTGCATGCACGCTCATACTTTTTTTGTTTTCACCAAGCCATTTGAAGATGATGGACAACAGGATGACACTTTATCTGTAACTGCTTCCGTGGCTGACGGTTACTCTGTTTCACACCATTTCAGGAAATTCAACACTGACACAAGAATATTAACATACAGTCTGTTCTGATTTTCCCAGTTGCCCCCAAAATGTCCATTTTAATTGTTTTCTTTTTGATTTTGTATAGTTTTGTGTTTCACATAAAATGCACTCCAGGATCAAACCCACTGTTTAGTCAACGTGACCCTTTAACCTTAATCTGCTTCTTTGGGGAGGAAGTGCTTTCATGACATTGACATTTCCCAAGTGCCTCACAGTTTAAACTTACGTGACCATTTCCTCCTGATAGGTCTCAGCTTAGGCGTTTTGGGCAAAATACTGCCTGGGTGGTGAGTTGTCCTCAGCGTCATCTCAGGAGGCTCAGAGTGTCCCTTTGTGTAATTATTGGTCATGTTAAGTCTGGTTACTTGGTTAAGTTTGTCAGAGTTTTCTCCTCTAAAGTTGCATTTTTTCCTTTATACTTAACGTAGTCCAGATATTTCTGAAATCGATGGTTACTTAATGGCCACATGTTGTCAGTTTGTCCAAATTCCATGTGAGACGCAGCGTGAGGTCTGTTGGCATTCACATCGGTGATTCACATAGACCAGGTGGTCTGGCTCAGTTATTGCGGCCAGCAGAGGGATTGTATCTCAGACCAAAGGGATTTTAGATGTCCACTGTGTTTAAGGCCAGTTGGGAAGAGTGGGCTCAAAGCCTGAAAGATGATAGCTCTTAAATATAATCACAAGTGACAATTTTTTGAGTATATTAAAAAACTTATTCTGGTAGTTGTAAATGACATATCAGATAAAGGGTTAATATCCAGAATCTATAAGGAACTCCCCAAACTCCACACCCAAAAAACAAACAACCCAGTGAAGAAATGGGCAGAAGATATGAAGAGACACTTCTCCAAAGAGGACATCCAGATNAGAAAAAATTTATTCTGGTAAAAATAAACACATAAAATTTACCATGTTAACCATTAAAAAATTTTTTTTTAATGTTTTATTTATTTCTGAGAGAGAGAGAGAGACAGCATAAGCAGAGGAGGGTCAGAGAGAGAGGGAGACACAGAATTGGAAACAGGCTCCAGGCTCTGAGCTGTCAGCACAGAGCCTGACGCAGGGCTCGAACCCACAAACTGTGAGATCATGACCTGAGCTGAAGTTGGACGCTTAACCAACTGAGCCACCCAGGTACCCCCCCATGTTAACCATTTTTAACAGTACAGTTTAGGAATATTAACTTTATTTACTTTGCAACAAATTTCTAGTACTTTTTCATTTTGCAATTTAATCCTGAAAAGTTAACACTCAATATACTAAGGAGGGAGGCACAGTGGTTGGCACTTCAGTCACTACTGTGCGTGATTGGAAGAATGATGAATACAAAAAGAAAGAAACAGGGTCTTAGGTAGGATGTATCAGACAAAGTAGACCTGGTCTGAGGTTTCTTAAAGGGTTCCCTGAGGAAGCTGAGACTTTAAGAATAATAACAATTAACCGATCACATGATGATAAGAGTATTCCCGGTAGGAGTAGCATATGCAAAGGCCCTGAGGTGACTGAACTCAGTGAGTCCAGGGACCTAGAAGAGGAACACTATGGCTGTAGAAGAGATAAGGCACAGAAAGCCTGGCGAGGTATGCAGAAGGCAGTTCACATACACTTGGTAAGGATTTTGGACCTCTTTGTGAATGATGGGAAGGAATTAAAGCTATTAAATTAAGCAGGACAGTGATGGAAACAGACTTTGTTTTGGAACAGATCCCTGTAGCTGCAGCATGAAGAATGAAGGAAAAAAGAGCAGGAATGGGTTCTAGTGACTCAGTGACAAGGCTATTGTGGTATCCAGGTGAGGTGGTGATGGGCTTAAGGAGATGGGAGTATAGGTGGCAATAAGTGCAGCGGTGCCCGCTGGGAGCGCAGGTGAATGGAGTGCACCTGCGGCGGTCCTGGTGGGAGCACACAGGTAGAGCACACCTGGAGTAATCTGTCGTTTAGCCAGTAGACCCCGTGTGTTGCATTTTTTGCCAGAAGGTACATATGGAAGGTCAGAGCTATGATCGAGCAGGAAGGAATAGTCCCATTTCTGTTTATTTTTTGAGAGAGAGAGAGGGTGCAAGTGAGTGAGGGGCCAGGAGAGAGAGAATCTCTCAGGAGGGGCAGAGAGAGAGAAGCAGGGTTCACCCAGGGGAGGGGCTGTGATCTTGAACTGTGAGATCATGACCTGAGGCAAAGCCCGAAGCTTAACCAACGGAGCCACCCAGGCGCCCCTCAAGTTTCTGATTTGAGCATCTATGCTGCTGGTTTTCTCTGAGAGGATAGGAAATAGTGGAGGACGCAAGTTTTAGGAGGGGACCTGGGGAGAGATGGAGGGGATGGGGGCAGTGAGCTGGAGGGGAGTGGAAACGTCATGGTGGCCATCGGGAGGGTCCAGAGCTCTGAGGAGGTGAACCCTGGGGAATCAGCAGCAGGCTAGAGGCATCTGAGCTGCTGAAGGCGGAGCGTGTTGGCCAGAGCGGCAGCGGCGACTCTGGGGTGGGCTGAGGGCGTGGAAGGAGCAGCCAGCCAGTTACCTTAACCGAAAGCTGTGTGAGCAGGATGACCGAGCAGAGTCACAGTCAAGCAAGCAGACGTGCGTGATTCACCGACGGAAAGTTTGGCTGCAAGAGAGGGATAGTAGCGGCCGTGCAAGGTGGCCTTTGGAGTGTCAGAGGGGACCCCTCAAGAGAAACCAGAGTGACTTTGAATGTTGTGGGAAGGAGCGAGTGGGATGGAATTGGAGGTCGTGCAAGGTACTGGCTATGGCCGTGGGCCCTTTGGCCCAGAGAGAAAGCGGGTGTGCAGGCTCGGGGGCTCATTGGTGCCATGCTCACTCCTGAATTAAGCGGTGAGATCAACTGATGACAGTGAGTCATGTGACAGAGGCTGAAGGAGGATGAGGGTCTGAAGTGATTTTCCCGGATGATTTGAAGGGACCAGGCTAGGATAATGGGACCTTAAGGCACCTTATAGGATTGGGGTACAGAATGGCACCTGTAGGCCTGGCCTTAGGACTTTTTTTTCCCAATCTAGGTTCAGGCCTGGAGGAAGACTTAGAATTTCACGTAAGAAAGATACAATAGGGGGTGCCTGAGTGGCTCACTTGGTTAAGCAGCCAGCTTCGCTCAGGTCATGATCTCAGTTTGTGGGTTCGAGCCCCACGTTGGGCTCTGTGCTGCCAGATCAGAGCCTGGAGCCTGCTTCAGATTCTGTGTCTCCCTCTCTCTGCCCCTCCCCAACTCATGCTCTTGTCTTTCTCTGTCAAAAATAAACAAACATTAAAAGAAAGAAAGATACAATAGACCGTGGAGTCTATGTTATAGAAATGGGAGGACTTGCCGAGGAGGGAGAACTCAAGTGCCTGCTGAAGTCCAGGAGCAGACTCACGAGAGACTGTGGACTGAGCGTGGGGTGTCGAGCGGAGGTCACAGAGGTAGAGCAGGACCAGGTGATGATGCCTGAAGTGGAGAGACAGCCAGCGTTTGGCAAGCTGGGGTGGAGGCGGAGGAAGGTGCTGGAACTTGGAGTCCATGAAGGAGGTGGTCCAGAATCTGAGCTGTGCCCCACGTCCCTCAGCCTTTTCCCAGACACCTAACATGTCCTAGCTTTTGTTTGGTTACCTGTAATAAAGTAATAATAGTCATGTGCTTTGCTTTATCTGTATGATGGGAACAGTACTCCTGCTTTGAAAGGCTTCTCGTAAGAATTGTATTAATGCACCCAGCACAGCTTCTGACTTGTAGAAATTTTAAGGTGGCTGTTGGTGTTTTCCTGGACTTTATTTATTTATTTATTTAAGTTTTTATTTATTTCTAGGAGAAAGAGAGAGAGACAGTGTGAGCAGAGGAGGGTCAGAGAGAGAGGGAGACACAGACTCCGAAATAGGCTCCAGGCTCTGAGCTGGCAGTCAGCACAGAGCCCGATGCGGGGCTCGAACCCACGAACCACGAGATCATGACCTAAGCGAAAATCGGACACTTAACCAGCTAAGCCACCCAGGTGCCCCTGTTTTCCTGGACTTGAAAAGCATCTTGTTATGGAACATTCTAGCATACACAAAAGCAGTTGGATATAATTCTTCTAGTTTCTGTTACTGCAGAACAAACCACTGCAAAATTTAGTGGCTTTGAGCAACAGTCATTTTATTGTCTCTCACAAGCCCTGTGGGTAGAGAATGTAGAAAGGCCTTAGCTGGTCAGTTCTGCACACTAGCTCCTGTGTGGTTGCAGAGACTGCAGCTGGGGCTGGGTGCAGCCAGGCTCTGCATGTCTGCACACCTGCCTGTCTCACCTGGCTCGGCTGTGTCTCCACATGTGTGTCCTCACCTCCCTTCTCTGTGTGGCTCCCTTCATGGGACAGTTTGGGCTTTCCAGAACTGGGCAGTCTCGTAGCATTGTCCCACTGCTCTGTGCTGTTGACCAGCCCCTGAGGTCAGCCCAGACTCCAGGAGAGGAGAGCCGAGAACTTACAGACATGCCTTTAAAACCTGCCCAGGTCAGGGGCACCTGGGTGGCTTAGTCGGTTGAGCGTCCGACTTTCGCTTAGGTCATGATCTCGCAGTTCGTGGGTTCGAGCCCCGCGTCGGGCTCTGTGCTGACTGCCAGCTCAGAGCCTGGAGCCTGTTTCAGAGTCTGTGTCTCCCTCTCTCTCTGACCCTTCCCTGCTCACGCTGTCTCTCTCTCTCTTTCCTAGAAATAAATAAATAATAAAAATAAAAAAAAATAAAAAACCTGCCCAGGTCTTACTTATCACCCAGCGGCAGACAGTCCTCACCATTTCAGTCCTGTTCTGTCTAACCCCCATGCTTTTTCCTGGAATGTCTAAAGCCAAACTCAGGTACCATATTGTTTCCACAATAGAACTTCAGAATCTAATGGATGAAGAACTTTTATTTAACATATGCACTCACTAATAATTCTTAGATACGTTTGATGTCCAAATCACATCCATAGGTTTGCAGTATAAAACCGTCACAGATTTTGAGTATAACCACATGTAGCCTTTTCCTGTCTCTGCACAGTTCTTGTTCGCTGCCAACCCAAGTCACGTGTTAGGATCACACATCCTTTCTCTCCCTTTGTAACTTTTATAGACTCCATGATTGCCACGTCTTTGTCATTTGATAACCTTCCTGCAACTTTTTTCACATTCTGTGTTTCCTCCAAGTGTCTGTGCACGAGTGTGTGGGTGTGTCCCATACTCCCATACCTTATGTGATGGTGAGAGGCAATGGGAAATAGCGGGTGTGAAGTCAGAATACCAGTGTCTCATGGGATCACTGTTGTCCCTGTTGCTGCTGTCCTTGAATGGGAGTCCTCTTCTGAGGTTCTAAGTCAAGGCTGATAGGACACCTGCAGTATATAAGCTGTTTTGTTGAAGTGTGGGTGCCCTTGTAAAGCAGATGGCCAGCTAACTTTTTACTTAGAAAACTCCAAGTGTCAATTTCTGTAGATGCTTTTTGTTGAGTCCATTCAGATTTTTCAGAAAAAGATGTTGGGACCGCATCACAGGCTGTGTGTCTAGCGGCCAGTCTTCCGACACAGGCAGGTGCCGAGGAACTGCACAGCCTTTTGTCCTGGCGGAGTGCATGCCCAGACCTTCCTCTCCTGCTGACAGGCGGCATGGGGAGGATGTGCAGTCTTAGCACTTCTTACACAGGACTCCCAGCGCTTGGGTTTTGGGCTCTCTGCTGTGACCCCAGTTTCCATGGTCCAGCACTTCGATGTCTCCTGTTCCTGGTCTTTGGAGTTTGCCAGACAGATACACTTCCTTCTTGTTAGTGCACCTCTCTGAGAAGGGTTGATTTTGACTTTGTGCCCTCTCTTGGGCATTTAGCATTCTCTACTTCCGTTCTTCATAAACATGGTTGGAGAGTACACGCAGTCAAATATCTCTTGGCCTGTATTGGTATGGATACATGATTGAATAAGTAAATGGGTGAGAAGAGGCAAGTCTCTGGTGCAGAAGAATTCCAAATAATGTATGTGGATGCACCGCCCTGAAAGAGGTGAACTCTGCCTACTCCTTAAATGTGAGCTGGGCACGGTGACTTATTTCCAGAGTACAGTGCAGAAGGATTTCCCACAGTGGAAACCCTTCCCATCAGGCCTGGTAGTCGGCATTTGCATCCTGGTGGTAAGGGTGCTGACAATGTGTACGCTTGATAGGATGGGTGGGGACGATGCTTCACCTCTGCCATCTTCCTGAAAACACTTTAACTTAGTCTAATCACCATAAAAATATCAGACTAGTCCCCGTTGAGGGGTAATCTACAAAGTTCTTGGTCACTAATCCTCAAAATTGTCCTATTAAGAGAGGGGTATGGGATATATAGAACTCTCTGTACTGTCTTTGCAATAATTCTATAAATCTAAAATTTCCAAAATGTGTATTTTCAAAGAATTAGTTAAGGGGCACCTGGGCAACTCAGCCGGTTAAGCGTCTGACTTCAGCTCAGGTCGTGATCTCATGGCTTGTGAGTTTGAGCCCCACATCTGGCTCCGTGCTGACAGCTTGGAGCCTGGAGCCTGCTTCGGATTCTGTATCTCCCTCTCTCTCTACCTCTCCCTTGCTCATGCTCTCTCTCAAAAACAAATAAACATTAAAAAAAAAAATTAAAGAATTAGTTAAAACACATCCTGTTTATAGCCAAAGACAGCATTAATCTAGATCATTTATTCTGGGAACCCTCAACATTTGAATCTTTTTAGGGATTTAGCAACCTTAGGGCATCAGCTAGAGCTGACACAGAGCCCAGTCTTGGGGGTCCTTTCTCTTCTTTGCCAGGAAGACATGAAAACCTCAGAACCGCCCCCCCCAACACCTGTTTTTTCAGTATCCAAGCAGCATAAACACCTCTCTCTATATAGATAGCAGCACTCAAGCCTGTAGCCTGTACCTAAGCCCAGTGCTAACAACTTGTTAAAGTCCTTATAAGAATACAGACAGATCCTTACCCTTGTGTTACAAGTTCCCTGCGGTTCTTCCCAGAACGGGGTTGGGGGGTGGGTCCAGGCAGCCTCCTAGTTCCATTCACTGTGAAGTTTGTGCCTCTTTGGTGGTTTTTTTCTGGCAGAGGAAATGTGGCTGAAACATCTACCATCTTGAAACTGGAACTTTCTTACTGGTTATTTTCTCCTCCTCTGGAGTTTCCAGAGTATGACAACTAGAAGTGTCCACACTTCTTCAGAAATAGAAGTTGTAACTGGGAAACAGGTGATATTTACTTTGTGTGAGCTATTTTTCATAACATTCCAAGTTTCTTAGTATTCTTGTGCAATGTAGTGAATACGGTCTGAATCTTCAAGAAATGGTTCTACAATGGAGCCTTTTCTGGGTTGCTGGTTTGAGGGTACTTGAGTAATTTTTCATTTGTCAGTAATGTTCACCTGCTTCCCTTCTGTTCACTTACATGATCTCAGATGACTTTTCTGTAACTCACTCTCCATCAGCGTGACACTTGAAAATACTCCTTTCCCCTATAAAATTGGAAATTGCAAAATGTATTTCCTTTTCCAAGTTAATTTGGAATATCACAGTGTGTGAATTGTAATAGTAACGAACACTTGGGCACTGGCCGTAGGTCCGCCACTATTCTGAGGGCCTTGCATGTGTGTGTTCACCCTGTGTGGAGCACTCCTGGAATTTATAGCTTACCTGTAAGGAAACCGGGGCATGCAAGTCACTGTGTGGCAGAGCTGACTTCAGAGCCTCTGTCCTGACCATCGTTCCTGCTTTTTCACTGTCTTCACTGGGTCTTATACAGATTGTTAAGGGACTCCTTCATAAGAATGACCTGGAGGCCCACGAATCACTGGCCTGTGCCACGTTGAGGTTCCGATGAGCTGACTTCCTTACATGCGTGATCCCATGAAGTTGGAAAAGTAACTGTCCTCATATAAAATTGGATGTAAGGGGTGTGTCGCTACAGCTTTTTGTGGTGGGTGGAATTCATGGTTTGCTTGAGTCTGGTGGCTTCTGTTTCTGGCCGGTGTCCATTTAATCTACTCTAAAAGCAGAATTGACCTCAAATATATTCAGTGACTTGGTTTTTCTGTTGGGTAAGGAATCTGAATTTTTCCCGTCTTTCCTACAGAATACTTCGAACTTTGTGTAGAAAACTAAGACTTCCGGAAACCTTTCATTTTCGTCACTTAGCTCACCTCACGCCAGGCTTCGTTGGCGCTGACCTGATGGCGCTCTGCCGAGAGGCAGCCATGTGTGCAGTCAGTAGGGTCCTGATGAAGGTGCCAGAGCCGCAGGCTGACCTTGAGATGGAGGCTTTGCTGCCTGGAGGAAGCCGGGGAGATGGGATTGGAACCAAGCCCTCTTCTGCAGCACAGGTGCTTTCCCCGCGGTGCCTTAACCTGTCCTTTGTGTCGGCCATGCAGTGAGTGTTGGTATAGTTGAGGTTTATGATTTTATGTTTTATTGGTGTTTTATCCATAGGATAATTACCAGTTAACACCCAGAATGTCTGTAGCTTCCAAAGTACAAGTTCTTTTACTTTTTTAGCCAATTCTGAATAAATTCCTTTTACACTATTGATTATGAGCCTCTGGAGCAGGGGTTGGCAAGCTGTGGCCTCCCTGCCCCTGCTTGTCTTATAAACGGAAATCACAGAGGAACGCAGCCACATTCCTGTATTTACACATGGCCTCCCTGCCGCCACACTTCATGTCAGGCCCCCCACAGGGGTCCTTGCCGTGAGACCGTGTGGCTCACAGGCCTGCAGTGTGCACCCTTCAGCCCTGGCCAGAGAGCTGTCTGGCTGCTGTAGGAGCGCCAGGCACTGGGTTGTATTTCCCAGTTACCTTCTGGTCCAGCACACCAGGATAGTCTGCTAGCGCCCCACATCTGTGAGCCGGCACCACACAGCTCTGGAGGACAGTGCGTGTGTGAGGGGCCATCCGTGTGTCCAAAGTCAGCGCTGTAGCTGTGAGCTCATACTTTGTGTGTGGGCTTCATATGACTCTGTCATCGAAGGAACTAAGCATAGGAGACCGTGTCCTGCCTGGGCCGCACAGCTGCTTTTCCTACAGCAGCTCCCGGTTCTGTGGTCAGATGTCTTTTCCTTCCTCACTCACTTGGAGCCACAGTCCATCTGTTAAAAAAAATAGTAAGCATATTTCTTATACGAGACACACAGAAGTCATGGGCTAAATGACTCAGCATTACGTTTCTCCTGCTTTTCATAGTCTTCTCGGAGCAAGGAGTCTGTCTGCCTCTGAAGCTCAAGACTTGGTGTAGTGCCCTTCGAGGGACCATGTTATGAATTATATTGCCATCAGAGTAACTTTGTTGAATTTCATCAAGATTCAGCTGCTTCATGATTATTTATAAATGAAAATTGGAAGAAATAGATTGTTGTGGAAACAAATGTTACCAACTGCCCATATTTGCTACAGCTGGCCCTTGTTAGCACACTGATATCCTTGTCCTACATTGGATTGTAGTCAGCGGACCTTTCCTCAGCCAAATCTTCCATCCACACAGAGTAAAATAAATGGCTCTATTTCAGTGCAGAAAATTGTTAAAATACATAGTAGTTCATCATAGCTTAAAGATATATTGCAGTAATGATTTTTTAAAGTACAAAAATAAGTTTTCCAACAAATATGTGGTTTTTTCATTTTTACCCTCAATCGCTGCCTTTAAGGATGAATTGCAGAGGCTGCTGGCATTGCTGCAAAACCAGGATCCTCTCTCAGAGGAGCGGCTGCAAGGGCTGCGCATTGAACTGAATGACTTCACTGTTGCTCTGTCCTCCGTCCAGCCCTCAGCCAAAAGGGAGGGCTTTGTCACTGTCCCCAATGTGACTTGGGCAGATATCGGTGCCCTGGAAGATGTCAGAGAGGAGCTCACCATGGCCATCCTGGTAGGTGTGTCTGCTGCGGAACGGCGCTGACCCGTGCAACAGTTGCAGGAGGGCTGGACTGTATGTTTTCTCTTGTGTGTTCTGCTGCACTGTCATTCAGCCTCCATCAACCTGTTTTGTTCTTCTGAGGTCTGTCTTAGGCTTATTCTTGGCTGTGCTTGAATTCTGTGGCAGTGAATTAAAAAATAAAAAACAAAAAAAAAAACCAGTTTGAATTTCAACCAAGAGCCAAGAGACTTTAAGAAATACTATCTCAGCTCGCTCCCGCTCCTGTGGGTCAGAGCAATTTCATGAAAGTCTGGATTGATTTTCGTTCACTCTTACTTTTCCACTTTACTGATCATTCCATGGATCTTCTGGAGGAACGCTCAGTCTAGAGGTGTGTAGGTGCTGGGAGAGGAGTGGGTGCAGGGGCTGGTGTGCCTGGCTCCTGACCACGGATGGCACTGCCCCTTCTCCGTCTCCAGGAGCATACCGCCTGAAGCTTCATAGCCTGGAAATGTAGGTAGTTTAGGAAAAAAAAAAAAAAAAACCTTGGTTTTAAGATGCTGAAGGTATTGTATCTTTATGTTTGAAGTGTTTTCAGAACTTACATTTAGGGGTGATTTCCTCACGAGCAGGGACCTGATTTAGCACCTTGTATTCCGTGCTTGGTGCAGAGGTGAGCGCCCTGCCAGCTCTCACCTCCAGGCCCTGTGGTCATGGTGGCAGCTTGGTCTGGAGATAATACAGACACACAGTATGAATGGACATTCATAACGGATCCACTTTGGTGTTGTTCTTTGCAGGCACCGGTACGTAACCCCGATCAGTTCAGAGCCCTTGGATTGGTGACCCCAGCTGGAGTCCTCCTGGCGGGCCCACCCGGCTGTGGGAAGACACTGCTGGCCAAGGTGCGTGGAGCCCGGCTGAGGGCTTTCTCTCCACTGTCTCATCGCATCATGGGAATTTAACCTACATGTTACAATGGGCTGGTTTTACATGATTTCTATCACACGGTCATTTTAGTAAGACTGATAGTTTTCTTCAGGAAAGTTTTCCACTTTTGGTTATAGAAGGTACATCATTGGACACTTGCAAAACAAAAATATATATTTTTTTAATGTTTGTTTATTTTTGAGAGAGAAGAGTGGAAGCAGGGGAGGGGCAGAGAGAGAGGGAGACACAGAATCCAAAGCAGGCTCCAGACTCTGAGCTGTCAGCACGGAGCCCGACATGGGGCTCGAACCCACGAACACCAAGATCATGACCTAAGCCGAGGTTGGATGCTTACCGACTGAGCCACCCAGGTGCCCCCATGAAAGTAAAGTTTTTTTACATGAACCATGACTCCATCAATTTTAACACAGCAGTTATTATATACTTTGTGACTCTGGCTTTTTAATGAGTACTATTGCACAGTTGTAGCTGACCTTGTTTCCCTCTTTGATGTAGTCATTTATAACCCAAGTATTTTCTTTGATGTTCCTTACAATTGTTATTTTAAAAAATTGGTTTTTTCAAGGGACCTGGACGGCTCAGTCAATTGAGTGTCTGTTTCTTAGGTTTAGCTCAGGTCATGATGTCACAGTTTTGTGAGATCGAGCTCCTCATGAGGCTCTGCACTGACAGTGCAGAGACAGTGCAAGACCTCTGCTTGGGCTTCTGTCTCTCCCTCTCTCTGCTTCTTCCCTCCCTGTGCTCTCCTTAAAAATAAACTCTAAAAGAAAGAAAGCGAAAAACAGCCAATAAATAGACTTTTAAAACCCCACTGGTAATTTTTAAAATGCAACTTAAGAAATGTAAGATACAATTTTTGCCTCCCAGACCGTCAGAGGTTAAAAGCAATGTTAGTGGCTCTTGCTCCTTCAGTGCGTGCTGTACAGATACGTAACAGTAGAATTTGCACAGACTCTGGAAGGCACTTTGGTAAGGGAGCAGATGTAACCTGGTAATGGGTCATTTTGATCAAGTGGAACAGGTCAAAAGCTTTAAAAACAAGCATTCCTTTTATTAAAAAATTATTTAGAAATACATTCTAATAAAATAATTAGTCGTGGTACAAAAACGTAAGTACAGGACTGTTTAATTTAGTGTTGTTTCCGTGGGAGTGATTTCCATAAAGTGTGGAGTATCTTTATGATAGACGTCTACACAGATGTTAAAAATACAGACGTGTATAATTGCTATGGGAAGATGTTCAAGAAATACTGCTCTGTGAGGAAAGCACTTTTATTGTATTTGTCAGAATGTGTGTAAAAGTTACTGATAGACATTACCTTGACGTGCATGTCACAGAACATGGAGAAGGGCTGACAAGAGAATGAAGCAGTGGCTTGTAGGAGGTGGTGGGGAGAGGATTATAAATAATGTGTCTCCCTTTTGCTTCAACAATTTTCTAAAACATGTGTTTTGAGAGAGAATGCAAGTGGGGAAGGGACGGGGAGAGGAGGGAGAGAAAATCCCAAGCAGGCTCCATGCCACCACTGCTGAGCCCGACATGGGGCTTGACCCCACGAACAGTGAGATCATGATCTGATCCAAATTCAAGAGTCAGCGCTCAACTGACTGAGTCCCCCAGGCACGCCCCACCTTAGCTGTTATGTTTCACATCTGTATAATAATTTTCCACCTATAATTTACTTAGCCTTTAACTTTTTAAAATATTTGAATTACTCTTAAATTAGGGATTGAAAGTAAGGGCATTTTTAGGAAGTGCCACAGCAGCTAAGTAGTTTGTGACTGCTCCGTAAATTATCAGATACGCACAGTGCCTTTTGCTCACGTGTGTACACATGTGTACATGTGTAATGTACACGTGACATTTTCCTAACTTATTTTTACTGCTATTACTGACTTCCTGGCTTAACGCTTCCAGTGCTCTTGTGAGGCACTGCTGAGGAGGGGAACCCCAGTGAGAGTGGTTCTGCATTTTCTTGAGAGCACTTTCAGAAGAATGCAGCCAGAAAGGAGGTCCCCCACATGAACATGTCAATTCACCCGGTGGACACAGGTTCCTGGCCAGGTGCCTTGTATCGTTTTTTAAAAAAATTAGTTACATTGGCCTTTGAGTAGCCCTGCTCCTGGCAGAGAGAGACAGGTTATTTGAAATCCATGGATACTGTTAAATCCTGAAGCAGATTTTCCTCCAGTCCCTGCTCCTGCCTCCCCTGACTGTCAGCAGTTTGGCACCTGTCTGTGCAGTTAGCGTTCTGGCACCTGCCCATCCGGAGCAGGGAGTCTTACCCGGGACTCCGCTGGTGGAATTCAGGCCCACTGGACCCAGGAACCCAGGCGGTGTTTTTTTCACCACTTTCTTCGGGTTCCCCAAGAGGTTCATGCCCAGAAGAGTAGAATAGTAGAAATGGTAGAAAGTGCCCTTGAATGGCAGAAGCAAGGTATTACCATGGGAAAGTCATGGATCCACGTGCTGGCCACAACCTGGATGGGAATGAGGATTTGGGCCAGTCTTCCTGCTTCTGTTTACTCCTGATCATAGTGAGGGAATAATGGTTTTGTAAATGCAAGCACATAGGAAGCAAGTAAGCAGCAGAAGGTGCAGGTGTGTGATTCCCAGAGCCGGCCCGCTGCAGGTTGATGACTGCTAATAAACATCACCTGTCATCTTGAGACCCTGGTGCGGACGCAGGCAGCTGCTGATGCTGCACGTGAGGCTCTTGGTGACTTACAGAAAGAAAACAGATGGTGTGGTCGCTGTGTCCCATGTAGGAGACAGGGAAGATCTCAGCCATTTCGGGAACTCCTGGGGGTCACGGTGGGTTAAATCTCACTTACCTGGCATGTGGAAGCTAGGATGCTAAGGCAGAGGAGCCATCTTTAGTAGATGTGCCCCCTTACTTGGCCGTGTGGGGTGTTGGGTGGCGGGGAATAAGCTGAGCGGCGCAGGTGGCCCACATCCGTCCATTTGCCAGCGGTGGGCTGCGGTGCTCAGTGCCAGCCTATGAGCAGGCACCTGTGTAGCGGCCTTGACTGCCATTTGGAAGAGGCTGGCAGTAAACACGCCAAACCAGCACAGCCAAACCAGGACAGTTGGGACCCAGCTCAGTTGTGATGTAAATAAGCAGATTGTTGTGGGTGGGAGGTGGTGACATTTGAGGGATGGTGACATTGAAGTGTCCTAAAGGACTCGGCCACATGAAGCAGCAGGGAGAGAACATCAATTGCAAAAATCCCTGAAGCTTGGAGGGACCCAGAGAAAACCAGTGGGTGGATTGAGGGGAACTGTTGTGTCCCAGACTACAGGCTTGTGAGCAGTGGTAAATACATCAGGTTTTACTCGGGGTAAGGGCGAGTCCTAGGGAAATGATTTGACTGATGTTTTTAGAAACTTGTGGCGAGTAGTGGTCAGAGGAGAGCAAGAGTGGAAGAAGACAGTGAGGGTCTTGTCATCTCGTCTCATGTCCAGACTAGATGAGGCGGCCTGCACGAGGGGTGTGTGGCGGAGGAGCAGGAAGTGTCAGACTCGTACGTTTTGGACTCAGGTTGACAGGACTTGCAGATGGATTGGATGATGTGACAAGACAAGGGTCAAGGGGGCCACCAGAGTTTGGGGCTAAAAGCTGTCGGAGTTAGGGGAGTGGGATGTGGAGGGAGTTGGGACAGATCCAGGCATCCTGCTTTGGAAATGACGGGTTTGGGACGTCAGATCCATAGGAAGATGCCAAGCCGTCTGTTGGATATGGGTCTGGTGCTCCGAGGCCAGGCTCCAGGGAGAGAAGAATCCTTGGTGATGTATTTACATTTCTTCTCGGCACTCAGATTCTTCTACACATACAACCATATGTTTCTCCCTCGTTCTTCTTTGGCTTTGAGCCATGAAGTTTAGTAGTTATTAAAAGTAATCTGTAACACTGACCCTTGGCCGAGCCTCATGCTGAGGTTTTTGAATTTTGGTTTATGAGTGAGTGATTGCTTTCATTGGGCAAGGCACGTTTTGCTGCAGAGACTGGGATTTCTCTGGAATTGCAAAAGATGTGTGTGTATAAGCATGTTCGTGTAAGCAACACCTTCACACAGATGGTCCACAACATCCTGTCTGGTTTCTCATCTGTCTGAGTGATTCCTAGAAAGTTGTAGATGCATATTTCTTTTATTTTTTTTAATCCATTTCTCCTTTTCCTTTCCATTTTCTCCCTTTAAGAGAAACAGTATAAACTGCAAAAAGTCCTGTGTTGTCACAAATTACTGTTTACTGTAAATTTTTCTTATTTGTATCTTTTGTTTTTTTCTTATTAGGCTGTTGCAAATGAGTCTGGACTGAACTTTATATCTGTCAAGGGCCCTGAATTACTAAATATGGTAAGTCATGGCGTTAACCTTGGTCGTAGATGAGAAGTGAGGGCCACCCCAGTTATGGGTAGAGCATCTCCCGGTCCTGGAAACACCTGTGGCATTTTGGTGACGTCTCCACCACAGAAGTGAAGACATTCGCTTTGTTGTACGAAGTGTGTGTAACTGCTCTCTTAACTAAGTCTCTTCAGCTCCGACCCTCCATTTTTTCTCCTGCAAAATGGAAATAATCAAATAGTTGACATTTTAGGGGTACCTGGGTCTCTCATTCAGTCAAGTGTTCGACTTCTGGCGCAAGTCATGATCACATGGTTTGTGGGTTTGTGCCCCATGTTGGGCTCTGTGCTGACAGCGTGGAGCCTGCTTGGGATTCTCTTTCTCCCCCTGTCTCTGCCCTGTTCTCCCCCTCTCTCTCTCTCTCTCTCTCAAAATAAACTTTTTTTTAAAAGTTGACATTTTATTTATTTACTTTTTATTATTTTTTTAATGTTTATTTTCGAAACAGAGAGACAGATCATGAGCAGGGGAGGGACGGAGAGAGAGAGAGAGGGAGACACAGAATCCAGTCCGGCCTCCAGACTCTGAGCTGCCAGCACAGAGCCCGACGTGGGGCTTGAACCCACGAACCGTGAGATCATGACCTGAGCCGAAGTCGGACCCTCAACCAACTGAGCCACCCAGGTGTCCCTGACATTTTATTTTTAAAAAGTTTTTAAAGATCATTTATTTATTTTGAGAGAGAGCACAGGGAGGGGCAGAGAGAGAATCCTGACAAGATTCGCACTTTAACAGTGTGGGGCTTGAAGTCACAAACCACAAGATCATGACCTGCGCCAAAATGGAGTCAGTTACTTAACTGATTCAGCGACCCAGGTGACATTTTTAAGTGTATACTCTGTGCTATGTATTCGTCAAGCACTTTACATATATAGTCAGCCCTTGAACAACACAGGTTTAAGCTGCACGGGCCCACCTGTGTGCGGAGGCTTCTTAATAAGTAGTCCTTAATAAGTAGTCCTGTAAGTGTTTTTTCCTTATGATTTTCCTACTAATCTTTTCTTCTATCTAGCTGGCTTGATGGTAAGAATTCACAGTTTGATACATAGAACACAGATACGTGTCAGTTGACTTTATGTTGTCTGTAAGGCTTCCCAAGGTCAACAGCAGGCTATCATATTACTTCCCTATAAGTTTTAGGGGAGTAAAAAGTTACTCTTCAATTTTCATCAGCAGGGTGGGTGGTCAGTACCCTATGCCCTGCTTTGTTCATAGTTGACAGTCCTGTGAGATGCGGATTATTGTTCCCTCTGTTTCCTGATTTCCAAATGAGGAAACTCAAGTCTGGAGGTGTCACACACCTTGGCCAAAGTCCAGTGGCCCCGGGGGTGGAGAGCTGAGGTCTGAGTCTGGTCTACGTGATTCCTGTGACTGCCGGCGTGCTTGCCTCATCCTGATGTCCTGGAGTTCAAATGACTTAAGTCTCAATAAGTAAAAGTACTTTGGAGGAAAATGCTACAGTACTATATAGTAATTTCTTTCACCTTCAAGCAATGTATATAATATCTCAAAGTTAAGAGATTTGAATATTGTATTATCCCTTCATCTTTATGAGAAGTAAAAACGCTGTTCTTTAATGCATTCAAACAAAGAAGTAAAAGTAGTATCATTTGGAGTTGTCCTGGCTGATTCAGTCAGTAGAGCATATGACTCTTGATCTCCAGCTTGTGAGTTTGAGCCCCACATTGGATGTGGAGCGTACTTAAAAAAAAAAAAAAAGGAAGAAATACTGTTTGTTTCAAAAGGCTTTTTAAATGTATCCCCTCTACCAGTTTTTATATGTTCCTATCATATGTGTTACTTTCTTCCCAAAATAAGGATTTATATTTAAGCATTTCCTGTGAGCTTTGTATATACGTCTCTACTTTCCTTGTGCTTTATTTTGATTCCTGGCAGAGGAGGTATTAGAAATGAATGTTGAAGGGAGAGGATTATTGGGGGTGGAGACTGGGATAGACATTTCTCCCAGAGAGCAAGGGGCTTTCATCCCCAGTCAGAGCTGGGTGTTATCTCCGCAACACCAGAGCCAACAGACGCTGCAGGCAAGAGCATAACCTGTCCTTCACGGTCTGAGGAACTGTTCCAGGCACGGAAGAAGTTAGGAAGAGTAATGTATCTGTCACCCAGCAAAGCTCCCTGCAGACCTTCCCTAACCGTGTCCCCCATTCTCTCTCCCACAGAATTTACCGTAATCCTGAATTTGGGCTTTACATACTTTCTGCTTTTACTACATACGTAGTTATCCTTAAATGACTCATAGTATTATTGTACATGTTTCAAAAATGTTGAATGAGGCAATTGGAAATTTGAACACTAACTGGATAGTTGATGTTAAGAAAGTAACTTTTAAGGGATGGGTGAAGCAGGCAATGGGGCTTAGGAGCACATTTACCCGGAGGAGCACGGAGTGGCGTGTGGAAGTGTGCAGTCACAAAACATCGAGCAGTCTTGGACACTGGCAGGGCGTCTGAAAACCGACTCAGTTCAGCGCCGTTCTGACACTATCAGGACACAACATCCGATTCCACAGGCTGAGGGCTCAGTCCCCCCCACTGCAGACACCAGGCACAGGCCCCAGGCTGTCACCTGTGCTTCTGATGCACTGACTACAGATTAGAGGTTCCAACAAACTCCTCCTCAGTTTTGATTAATTTGCCAGAGCAGCTTGCAGGACCCAGGGAAACACTGTGTTTACCAGTTTGTTGAAGGACACGATAGAAGAGACAAATCAAGAGCAAAATGAAGAGATATGTAGGGCACAGTCCCAAACTGGAGTCTCATGAGGCTTAGGGCTTGGGGCCTGGTGCTCTGGCTCCCCAGGCATGGAACAACCAAAAGCTGTCCTTGGGTTTCTGTGGAGCCATGATTGGCTGAGACATTGACTTTTGGCTGATTTATTCTCCAGGTCCCTCCCCTGCCTGGAGGTGGGGGTGAGGGGGCACTGAAAGTTCCACCCCTCTAACCATGGGGTTGGCCCTCCTGACAGCCAGCCCCGCCCTCGAGTGGAGTCCAAATTCACCTTTAATAACAAAACCTCTGTTCACTTTTGTGGCTCTGACAGTTTTCAGAAACTGTGGGTAAAGATCAGATACGTCTGGAAAGTACATTTGCTCATCTGAGTAACCAAATATATATTTCTTATAAATCATTATATCGCAGTAATGTTTATCTCTGTTGATGTGTTTACCTCTAGTTCATCAGTTTTTTCTGTGGCATTCTGCTGATTGAACAGAACCACCCTTTAAAAAAATCAGTTTCTTTTGTTCTTTCTTGAGGTTTAGGTTGAACATTACGTCCTTACTGGCATCGGTGGGCTATTTCCCCTGAGGGTTTGTTTTCAGAAGGAGAATTGCTATATCTTCAGGAGTGTGTGCTCCTGAAAGAGAAAGTTTCACCAGCTTTCTCCCCAAGGTGGCTGTTGCTGTTGCACCTCCACCAGCAGTGAGTAGAGGTTCCTGGCGTCCCATGTCTGCACCATTTCCATTAATCCACTGACTGTGAGCGCTGGTCTCATTGTGTCCTGACTTGTTTCCTAGGGAAGGTGTGGGAGGAGGTCTGTGGCAGAGTTTCGAATGACGGGGAGAGATGAGGTGATCTGATGAGGAAGATAGACTTCTTGGGCTTAGAAAATGAGTTTGCTATAGGGTGTTTCAGAATCAGGGAGTCCAGAGACTTCTAGCAGATGCAGGGATATGAGCTTGGAGCTCAGGAGATTAGGGGTGGCACCAGAAACCCTGGGAACAGACAGTGGGGCCCCTGACCACTTGTAAGACAACCCTGGGTATGAGGCAAGGACGAGACTTGTCTCATGAGAATGGAGGACACCCAAGACTTTCTAAGCCTGAAAACTCAGGAGGATCAGTTCTTCAGCCTTGTCAGTGTAATTACAGCATACAAGAGACCGAAGGTAGGGCTCTGGGGTAGGCAATTAGAGGGTCATTAATGACTTCAGAGAGGGTGTGTGTTTGTAAAAGCCAGATTTCAAGGTTGAAAACTGAAAGGCAAGTAAGAAGTTAGAAATGATAGCTATAGGATCCTTATTTGAAATATTTCTTCAAGGCCAAGATAGGATTGTCTTTTGTTTGCTTATTTTTAATCACTGTCACTTTTGTTAAGATTGATTTTTTTTAATGTTTTGTTTATTTCTGAGAGAGAGAGAGAGAGAGAGAGAGACAGCGTGAGCAGGGGAGGGTCAGAGAGAGAGGGAGATACAGAATCTGAAACAGGCTCCAGGCTCTGAGCTGAGATCATGACCTGAGCCGAAGTCAGACGCTTAAACAGCTGAGCCACCCAGGCGCCCCAGCTAAGATTGATTTTTAATCTGTCCTATTGAAACTGTAGGTTTACCTTCCCCTAAATTAGCTTTCCCTTTGCTTGGCCCTTTGCTCTAGCCACAGTGTGTTTGCCAGCAGTGTTGATCGTTCCTGTCGGCCTTGGTTTGCGACTTTACTTCTCCCAGCTCACTGTTACTTTTTTCTTTTAAAATATCTGACGGGGCGCCTGGGTGGCTTAGTCGGTTAAGCGTCCGACTTTCGCTTGGGTCATGATCTCGCGGTTCGTGGGTTCAAGCCCCGCATCAGGCTCTGTGCTGACNTAATAATAAAATAAAATATCTGAGTATTTTGGTCCAGTATTCTATAATTTTTGCCAACTTCCATTCTTTAGGAAACTGAACCAGTCTACTGTATTTATATACCACACGAGATGTTATGATCAAGGCCGTGACTTATGCTTTCCAAGGACTTTCTAGACCAGCTGGGAGTCACAGGAGCAGGGGATGCCATGAGGGCAGAGGGGGGAGAATAATAGGAAGAAAGTCGGGGACTTCTCGAATACAAGGAGAAGTGGAGGCAGGTTGGAAGACAGATCAAGTAAGGGAAGCACCTTGAGCAAAAGTACCAAGAAAAGACAGGACAGATGTGAGGGCAGGAAACCCTTCCATCCCTTTCGTCCGTGGCGTGCACTTTCTGCCTGCATTGCTTTATCACAGCCGCATGGTCACGAGAGCTCAACAAACACCGGCAGTGAGGTTGGTACTGGAAAGAGTTTGCACTGTCCTGTTTAACAGTTTGAGTGTGAGAAAAACGTGCTTAGTTCGCTAGCTTGAAATGTTATGAGAACAGTCTCTTAGACCTCACTAACAGCGAGATCATGTTCTTACATGTGGGTCTCTGCATTGACTCATCCTAATGTTATAGGTGCTTATGAATTACTGTGTTTCTTGACAGATCTTACTGTTTTATATTTTGACTTAGATTTTGCAGTACGGTTGTCTCATGAAGCCTTTTGGAGGCCTCACTGGCTCACTTTGCCTTCTGAGATGCCAAGTGACAAGTAGCTCTTCTGTTAGCAACCTGACCCACGTGGAAATGAGCAGGAAATGACAGTATAGCACTGTTGAAATAATGACAATTACTGCTGGGTGTTTTATATGCATGCAGCTTAGGAGATCAGTTGTTTTTTGTTTTTTAAGTTTATTCATTTATTTTTATAGAGAGAGTGAGCCAGGGAAGGAAAGAGAGAGGGAGAGAGAAAGAATCCCAAGCAGGCTTCTCGCACTGTCAGCACAGAGCTTGACGCGGGTCTCAGTCTCACAAACCTTGAGATCATGACCTGAGCTAAGATCAGCAGATGGTCACTCAAACCTCCTGAGCCAGCCAGGTGCCCCTTAGGAGATCAGTTCCAAAGAACAGTGTAGAATTATGGGATTGTTTTTGACCTGGAGAAGACCTTACATTCACTTTGTCTTTGTTTTAGAAACAAGGAAATCTATAGGCTTTAATAATAGGTGATTTTAGGGGAGCCTGGGTGGCTCAGTCGGTTGAGCATCCAACTTCGGCTCAGGTCATGATCTCACGGTTCGTGGGTTTGAGCCCCGTGTTGGGCTCTGTGCTGACAGCTAGCTCAGAGCCTGGAGCCTGTTTCAGATTCTGTATCTCCCTTTCTCTCTGACCTTCCCTGCTTGTACTGTCTCTTTCTCTCAGAAATAAAGAAAACATTAAAAAAAAAAATAGGTGATTTTATTAAGTTGAACCACATACACTTGGCTGTTTTACTTCACCAGAAATGGTTGTATATCAGCAGTTCCATGCAGATCGACCCAGTACTTTTGGACTCTGATATTTAAATGTTCTTTAAAACTAATTTTACTGTAATTTGGCCCAAAATTCCAAAGTTGAATGGTCTTTGCATTTTATTTCTGTGTGTGTTCAGTATGTTGGTGAGAGCGAACGTGCAGTACGACAAGTGTTCCAGCGAGCCAAGAACTCCGCGCCCTGTGTCATATTCTTCGACGAAGTGGATGCCCTGTGCCCTCGAAGGTCAGACCGAGAGGTAGGCGTATGTGCCGTAAGCCTTTTATAAGTTCTTATCAAGTCATTTCCTGAGAACACTAAGGTTCTTTAAGTGAAGAAACCTGGTAAATTGGAATGAGGGCCTAGACATAACAGTTGTATTGTTATTGGCCCCCATATCCATTTGTGTCATTTTGGTGGCACCCTTGTGACTCACAGGGGGAGCAGCTGGAGACCACAGTGATGGTGGCTCTGAATAGCTTGCCTCGTAATCTTGATCCTCATTCGGTGACTGGGCTCGTGAGGCCCAAGAAAATGTGACTCGCAATTACACTCACTCAGAATACAGTCAGGCAATGCGCTTTCTGACTTCGCACAGTTCTTGTCTGGGGAGGACAGGAATTGGGCCTGCACTGCACTCTGCCTGCACGAGTCCTCAGGGTCGCTGGTCACAGGAATGTCAGCACAGCCAGGGCTCGGAAGCAGTTATCAGAAGGACCTTGTCCCAGAGTCCACTGGTGTAAAGAGCACATGACCTTCTGGAAACCGATACGAAGACTATCTAGTGACTAAGGAGGTGATTATATTTCTCTTGTGATTTATCTTTAAATAGTTATTCTGCGTGTATCCTTAGGCTATAAAACATTTGTTAAATGCCTCATTTCACTTAGAGTCTCCAGGAACATTCCAAAGTCTCAAGAACAATACTTGACTAAGATGAGTGTGATTCATGTCGCAGTGATTTTGTTTTCTCATCCAGTAGTCATCAGTAGCATCCCAGAAAATCCTTCAGGTCTTATCTCTGGGGGTGAGGTCAGTGGCCACGCAGTGGTCCTTTCCAGGTCATCCCACTGGCTGGCAAATCCTGGAATCTGGTATGGGATCCAGAGCAGAGCACTGCCCTTTCTGTCCAGCGGTTTGGAGCGTGGTGTGCTCTGGAGTTTACTCCTTTCTATCTCCTTGTCTTTGGCTCTGGATAAACCCTTCATTTGTCTACAGCCCCTGTGTTGGTTTCTAGTAGCCTGTTACTGGCTGGTAATTTAACTTTGGAGAGGTGTGGTGAGGTGTGGCCGGTTGGCCTCTTGCTGCAGAGAGGTCTGCGGCCACACGAAGCACGCTGTGACGTCTGGGTTCTCACTGGTTCTTGGATGTTTACTAACACGTGTTTCTATTTTCTGGTACCTGTGTTCTTCTCTTTGTACATTTTCACCTGAAGGGGATTTTGAAGGAGAGAAATAGGGAGAAAAATGGGAATACGTGTTTATTTTTTTAGCATACGAGTTTTGCATGGACACAGACTTGTGACAAAATTCAAATAAATGCCAGTGGTAATAGTTCAAGAGTCTTTCCTCCCATTTTCCCCCCATTCCTCTCCTTGGAGGTTATTACTGCTAAGTTTCACATGTAGTATTTGTTACTCTACAACTTCCTCCATATTATCTTAAAAACATGTATAGTTTAGAGTTTTATATAAATGCAGTCATGCATTTTGATGATGTTCCCATGTAATTTTTAAACTATTACATAAATATTCCAATATTCCACAGTCTGGAAACAGAAGGATTTCTTTAATAATTCCCTGTTCTGGACATTCACATTGTTTCTAATTGTTTCTCTTACAAACAGAACTGAAATAATATTCTAATCACATACTATTGTGCACATGTATGTAGATCTATACATACTGGTTTTGAAGCTAACATTAAATTATCCTTCACAAAAAATACCAGTTACATATGCCTGCCAGCAGTATCGTCAGCAATAGGTAATACCCATCTTTTAATTTTTTGGCAATTTTATTGTCAAACATGATATTAAATCTTAGTATTCATCTCCTTGATTATCAGTGAGGTTGATTGTCTTCAGTCAATTTGTATTTCACCATCTATAAATTATCTGATCAGATACTTTGACCCTTTTGCTATTAAAACTTCTTTTTTATTTATAGGAGTTTTTATGTGTGCTAGAAATTAATCCATTGTCCAATTATGTGAGCTGGTACTGTTTTCCCTAGTCTTCTCATTTACCTTTAATTTTTTTTTTTATTACATACAATGTTATAATTTTATTAGAGTAAAACCTGCCTTCAAGTTCCTGTGCTGATTCTGAGGATTTTATCTGGTGTAGGTAGGACAGTGTTTGATTGGTGTCTGGAGCTGCTGTACTGTTCTGAGTCGAGATAGTCACTGTGTTCATCTCCTGACGTATTAGCTTTATGTCTCCAAAGGGTGGTGATGTGCACTATTTCTTTTCTAGAGAACTCGTTACCGCCTCTGTGTTTCTCTGTCTTTCCCTCTCTCCCTCTCTCTGCCTCTCTCCCTCTCCGTCTCTCTCTCTCTCTCTCTCTCTCTCTCTCTCACACACACACACACACACGCACACACACACACACACACACAGCACTACTTTCCTCCATGTGCCTTTAAAACATTTCTGTATTCGAATGAGTTACCCCTGTGTCCACCACCACCCTGGACCTTTCTCGTGGATGTTGCTATAGCTCTGCTTTGTACTGTGTGCCTTGGGGAATAAGTCTCGTGTCCCAGCCCAAAGATCTGGAACATCTCACATCCTGGGAGCTCTCATCAGACTGAGTCCACATTTGGGTGTGGAGTTCTCTCTTGTCTAGCAAGAGAGCATGACGTAGGATTGAAAATGCAAGAGAGGCTAATATCCGGGAGGGGACAAGAGCCCCAAGGAAAGGTCCTTGCTCCGTTTTTTGTTAGGACCAGAAGGCTTACAAGCATGATGGACGTGCAGAAAGAGACCATGAAACACCGAACATTAACTCATAGGCGTGGGGGAAAGGGGGTTTTAAAGATATGTGGTGTTAGGGGTTTGGGCCAGTACAAAACAGAATCCTGGAGCTGGGCAGATGGTTGTTTACAGCAGACATGGGGGCCCACCTCTGTGTACCTAAACTGGCCTAGGGAACAAAAAAGACAGAGCATGCTACCTCAGGATCAACAAGGCCCCTTTCTTTTGCTGATTAGGTCCACTCTGAGCAACTTCACGCTGCTCTGGTCCAAAGTCCTGCTTACCTGTTTGCCTATTTTGGTCCTTCCTTCCTGTAAAGCAGCTTTCTGCCATTGTATGAATTTGGGGGTATTTCTGCCCTGAATACCTAATCTTGTTTACTTCATCTTGGATGTTCTCATCCTAAGATTCCCTGTGTCTATATCTTTGTCCTATACTGGGGGCCTTTGCCCTATTTATCTCATCTTGTTTACCTAATCCTCTTCACCCAAACTTGGGTGTGTTCATCCTGTGGCTTTCTAATTCTTTATGTCTTATTAACCCATTGGGGTGCAAGCTCAGGGAATTCCTAATTATTCCCCACAGCCATTAGATCTTTTCTTTTTAAGTTTAATTATTTATTTTTAGAGAGAATGCGTCTGTACACGAGGAGGTGGGCAGAGAGGGAGGGAGGGAGAATCCCAAGCAACCTCCATGCTGTCAGTGCAGAGCCCAGCATGGGGCTCGATCCCACAACCATGAGATCATGACCTGAGCTGAAACCAAGAGTCANGCCAGGTGTGCCCTTGTCTGGCTTTGAGGCTGGGACACATATACCCTCTGAGCTCCAGCTTCCTCAATGCAACAGCAGATAACATGATTCTGGGGACTTCCCAGCCCTGTGTTGCACAGTGCTTGGATGTAGTGACCGCTCAGAAAATAATCGCTGTCACCTCTTGAGAGAAGCTTTCATTCAGGTTAGCAAGTATGTTATTTTGTATGGTAAAGAATGATGATGTGTTTTTCTTTTCATTGGAGACTGACGGAGCTGTGTTTATTTCCTTTTAGACGGGGGCAAGTGTGCGGGTGGTGAATCAGCTGCTCACCGAGATGGATGGGCTGGAGGCACGGCAGCAGGTTTTTATCATGGCGGCCACCAACCGGCCAGGTAAGGGGTGCTTCCCACGACTGTCAGGGTTCCAGAACACCGAGATTTACATTCATCCCAGTAGAGAAGTGCTGTGTGAGCCTGTGTAATCGGGACGCAGGGGACCAGAGCCCCTGTTGGCGGGGGAGTGGAGGAGGGGGGACACACCAGCTGTGGCTGCTGGCCACGCACAAAGTCAAAGGCAGAGAAAGGAGTCCTGGTAACAGAGGAAACGAACTTATTTCCGCGAGGCCAACA
>NW_027532592.1:4344137-4358533 GCF_008692635.1 Crocuta crocuta
CACCAAGGTGGATATGTGTGACATTCCTCAGGCCCTCCTGGCTGCCCAAGGACTGGGCAAAAGACAGAAGACAAATGGTTAACTGATAGAGTCTCCATCAGTTTACAAATATCTTAAGAATATTACAAGAAAAAGGCAGTCTTACCAATAGCCTAATCTACAGGAACTCCCTACTGTCTTAATGATAATACTCTGTTGGAGGGAAAAATAACCTTAGCTTGACAGTAGCTGGGCCTCCAGGATCCCGGGAGCCTTTGTTAGCATATGAAAGTCCCATTGGAAACTTCCCCTGGACTTAACGCCCCAACTCCACAGTATATAACCAGTCACTCTGCACAACCCCAGTGCAGCTCTTCCTGCCCACGGGTCCTGTCCCCGGGCTTTAATAAAATCACCCATTTTGCACCAAAGACGTCTTCAAGAATTCTTACTTGGCTGTCAGCTCCAAAGTCCCACCATCCCTCCAAAACCCCATCGGGGAGATGGTGGCCTAGCGTCTCAAAGACTGTCCTCAAAGTGCTGAACAAAGATCCAGGTTCAAAAAGGAAAGTGTGGGACAAAGGTCATTGGGCAGTGACAGGTTGATCATTGTCTTGGGGTCAATCATGGGTGGGGTCTTGCTGGCTCAGGGCAGTCCCTGTTGCTTCAGGGGGCAGTTTCAGTTCCGCTTTGGGGATGTTTTGCCTGCTGGGTGTTTGCCTGAGTTAAGAGATTTGGAAATAAGAACTTAATTAGAAAGTAGAGACTGAGGGGCCCCTGGGTGGCTCAGTCAGTTGAGTGTCCGACTCTTGATTCTGGCTCAGGTCATGATACTGGGGTCATGGGATCGAGGAGCCTACTTGAAATTCTCTCTTTCTGCCCCTCCTCTGCCCTCATGTACATGCTTTTCCTTTCTCTCTCTCTCTCTCTCTCTCTCTCTCCCTCTTACTCTCTCTTTCTGCTTTCCTGTGGGTCACTTGAACATACTTTAGAATTTCATTTTGATTTACCTATTTTTTTTTTTTAATGTTTTATTTATTTCTAGGAGAGAGGGAGACAGTGTGAACAGGGGAGGGTCAGAGAGAGAGGGAGTCACAGACTGAAACAGGCTCCAGGCTCCAAGCTGGGAGTCAGCACAGAGACCGACGTGGGGCTCGAACCCACGAACCGCGAGATCATGACCTAAGCGAAAGTCGGACGCTTAACCGACTAAGCCACCCAGGCGCCCCAATTTACCTATTATTTTTGAGTGTATCTCTTTGTAGAGTGTTTTTTTGTGGATGAGGCAAGTGTGGAACTGTATACATGTAGCTTCTCGGTGTTCCCTGATGTCAACATTTCTTTTACCAGTTCCATTGAGGGGTACATGCACTGCCTCCCTTTGAGTTACTGCACCAGCCCTATTCGGGACTGTTCTTGGTGTCCCTTCTCCGCTGTTTCAGAACCTCCTCAGACAGCCTTGTTATTTTTGCCTCAGCTGTCAAATAAAATTTTTTTGAAGTTTACTTTTTATTTCTTTTGAGAAAGACAGAGACAGTGTGAGTGGGGGGAGGGACAGATGGTGGGGGGAGGGGAGAGGCGGGGAGAGAGAGAATCCCAAGCAGACTCCAAACTGTCAGCACAGAGCCCAACGTAGGGCTGGAACTCATGAACCATGAGTCAGGCGCTTAACTGAGTGAGCCACCCAGGCGCCCCCTGTCAAATAAAATTTTAAAACTCAAGCAGGTGGAAAAGGAAGCCTTATTGTATTCTCCAATTTTTACTCTTCCTGTAGTTTTTTCTTTTCTGATGTTCCTAATTTTTTTCTATCATTTCCTTTTTGTTTTAGAAATCCCCTTTAGTTATTCTTTGAGAGAGAGAGAAACGCAGAATCCAAAGCAGGCTCCTGGCTCTGAGCTGTCAGCACAGAGCCTGACAGAGGGCTCAAACTCACAAACCATGAGATCATCACCTGAGCCAAAGTCGGCTGCTTAACCGAAAGTTTATTCATTTAGAGAGAGAGAGGGAGCCAGAGAGGGAAAGCATGATCAGGCAAGGAGCAGAGAGAGAGGGAGAGAGAGAGAGAGAGAGAGAATCCCAAGGAGATTCCATGCTGTCAGCACAAAACCTGACATAAGTCTCGATCCCACAAACGGTGAGATCGTAACTTGAGCCAAAATAATGCTTAACCCACTGATCCCCCCAGGCACCCCTTTCCTGTTTTCCATTTCTGTTGTCATTTTTTTCCCGTAACTTATGAGGTGCTGTTTTCTACAAAGCAAGGGAAAGAATTGTTCTGTCCCCGTCCCTGCTCGCTGCTCTGAAGACCTGTTATGTCTCTTGTGTGATGTGTGGTACACCAGAGTTCATCCCCAGTCCTGGAAATAATCCATTTTCCCGTGCTCAGCCCCAGGAGATGAAGGTCCTTGGACAAAATCCATTAAGACCACAGATGCCCTAATTGTCATCTCTGCACAAATGTCCATGCTTCTTCCAGTACCAGCTCCTGTAAAGAATGTTCTCAGTGAGGAACTGTCTGTGCCTACTGACCCCTCTGTGCCGCTGGTTAAAAATACTCCTGTGGATGCATACAAACCCAATAGCCACACCAACTGGTTAGGGTCTCTTCTGTCTAATGGGTGTCTGGTCCCTATAGTAGCAACACGGTATCCCAAGAAGAGTTTCTGCTCTCTACAGCTTTATTGAAAAATTAAATCTGTATTATGATGTATAAACTTCTGGACAAGAATTAGGTCTGCAGTTTCATTTTTGTATTTTTTTTCTATTTTTTTTTTTAATGTTTTATTTATTTCTAGGAGAGAGAGAGAGACGGCGTGAGCAGGGGAGGGTCAGAGAGAGAGGGAGTCACAGACTCTGAAACAGGCTCCAGGCTCTGAGCTGGCAGTCAGCACAGAGCCCGACGCGGGGCTCGAACCCACGAACTGCGAGATCATTACCTAAGTGAAAGTCGGACGCTCAACCAACTAAGCCACCCAGGCGCCCCGAGGTCTCCAGTTTCATTTTTGAGAGAAAGCTTCTAGTTTAGAGTCTATCCATTGTAAGCCCTTGGTAGTTGTCAGGTGACACGGTGGGTGGTGACAGAGAAGAGACTTTTTTCCATTACAGTAAGATATTCAGCCCCTTAAAGTTCCAAGTAAAATCTTCCCTTATGTATCTAGTCTGGCCCTGGATCGTCATTGAGTTCTCCTTGAAGGCACTTTTGCAGTGACTTAGTGCCATTGTCAAACCCTTTGGCACGATACTTCCCTTGTGAAAGTAACTTAGGCCCTGGCATCACTTCTGCTGATTTACAGGAACTCGTAAATAATAGAACTCGGTAGGTGTGTCGTGAATTGTGAGAATAGACCTATTTCTGTTGTTTGAGTGAAGGTTGTCTGATCTTGCAGTAATTTTCACTAGACCTACTATTGATGGTCTCGTTAGTCTGAGGATGGATTCATGGGTCCAGTTTCTAAGAAAATCGGCTTTATCAAGATCTATAGTATACCATAAACTTTACCCATTTTAAGTACAAGATTCAGTGGTTTTGAGTGTATTAACAGACTTGTGCAGCCATCCCAACAGTCTGATTTAAGAACACTTCTGTCGCCCTCAAGACAGATCTGTGTGTGTTAGCTGCCCCTCCCCATCTGTCCCCCTCCCCAGGCTTCCCGCTTCTGTGTTTAAGTGGAGTCACACATGCAGGTTGTGGGGTCTGCCCTCTCGCACTAGGCGTCATGTGTTCAAAGCGCGTCCGTGTGGCAGTGGCAGCCCTCCATTCCTTGTTACTGCCGGATGACGTTCTCTCATGAGGACATACAGCATTTCACCCATTCACCAGCTAATGGACATTTAGGTCATGCCCACTTTAGGGCTGTTGTGAACATCTGCCTACAGGGTTTTGTGTGGACGGATATTGTATTTTCTTGGGGGTACACACCGAGGAGTGGGGCTGCTGTGGGCCGCATGGTAACTCTGTGTTTAACACTTTAGGAAACAGCCAGACTTTTCCAGAGTGGCCCAGCATTTTCTGTTCTGCTGATAATTGTAACAAAAGTAAGTGTGGGAGTTTAGATTTCTCCACACCCTCAACTCTTGTTACAACCTTTCTATTTGATTACAGCCATTCCAATGGGTGTGAGGTAGCATCCTACTGTAGTGTCTTCTTTCGAGAAATACCTGTTTGAATCCTTCACCAATTTTTTTAGTTGGGTCAGTGCTTTGTCATTGAGCAATAAGAATGATTTATTCCAGATACAAATCCATAGCCAGGTGTGTGATTTGCATGGATCTTCTCCCAGTCTGTGGGCTGTTTTTTCACTTTCTTGATGGTACAGTTTGAAGAACAAAAGTTTTAAATTTTGGTAAAGTCCAATTTATCAATTTTTTAAATCACATGCACTTTTGTCATCCTATCTTAAAAACTCATTGCCTAATGCAGGGTCACAAAGATTAATCCCCGTGTGTGGTAGTAGTTTTATGTTTTCAGTGCTCACACTTCAGTCCTAGATTCATATTGAGTTAATGTCTGTGCACTCCGAGGAAGGGCTCCCGATTCACCCTTTTGCATGTGAACTCCACTTGCCTCAGCACTGGCTGTGGCGTCTTCTCCCCATTGAATTGTCAGGGCACCTCTGTTGAAAATTGAGGGTCCGTTTGTAACAAAATAGAGTTTCTTCTAAAGTTGGAAGACACTACCTTTAGCTCTTAAATTTTAGCTTTTTTTGCTAGAAAGAGCAATGGAAGAGCAGTGCTTCCTCACCAGCGGGTGGGAGGGAGGGCTCGTCATGCATCCACCTTGCTTGCGAGTGAACACATTTTGTCTTTAACATGGTGGGATTTGGGGTGACTTTTTCATCGCAAACGTGAGAAGTGTTATCCTGACTCTGAAGACTCCGGCTCTGCCACATCTAGGTAGGGAGCCACTCAGCAAGCTGGAACAGCTCTCACCAGCTCGTGGTGGCGTGGGGATGTGTCATCAGTTGACAGGACCTGTCAGGGGATTCACTGTGGATGATGTGAGTGAGTGAAGCCCGGCCACGCCTCCAGGCTCAGCTGGAAAGACCAGAAGGATGACCTAGCCTCAACCAAGCTGGGAAAGTGGGAGAAGATCAGGGCCTCTGTGAACTGTGTCACGTCTAAGATGACTGTCTGTCAGGGAGGTGCCAGGTATACGGCTGCTTCCCACTTTCTACAACACCTGTCCCTTGCATTCTTTCCCTTTAATATTTACTGTCTTCTAAAGTGTAAGAAGCTGATTAGTACCTACAAGTTCTAGATGTACAGCACTGGATTTTCTTTGAGAAATGGTGTAATACATAGAATTTTGGAAAAGTTTTTGATAGAGCAGTAGTTTGCCATCCCATAGTAAAATCTATATAAAAGTGCTTGGTGGGGGGGCCTGCAACTCAATCTTGAGGTCATGAGTTTGAGCCCCATGTTGGGTATAGAGATTACTTAAAAAGTAAATAAAAATTTTTAAAAAAATAATAAAATTAAAAAAAAAAATAAAGGACTCAGGGTGCTTTTTACTCTAAATGAAATAAGTGAATAATTCCTTAAAATAATAAACTAATAAGTAAACTTTAATAAAGTAAATATGGTGCTTGTCAGAGATATTAAATGATTATAAAATTCCCAAACTAAGAATGATTTCTAATTATAATTGGGATTGTTTACATCAGGCTTCATTTTTTGAGTATGTGGCTCTGGCTTTAATATCTACTTGTATATTTAAGTTAAAAGATGTTTCCACATTTGGTATTGGCATAGACACAGACTTACAGATCATTGAAACATGATAGGACCTAAAAATATCCCCCCATGTATCTAGATAATTGCTTTTTTGGGTTTTGTTGTTGTTTTGTTTGTTTTTTCTTACAACAAAAAGCTTTGTTTCTATTTGGTCTGTGGCTTGGGAGCAGGTTCCAGGGTGTTGAAGAGCTGCCTGGTGGCTATAGGGAGGGGCATAGGCACTAGCCCTGGCACGTGGGGGCTGCCGGAGGGGCCCCTCACAGGCTGCTGGGCTCCAGAGACTCCTAGGGGTGCTGGAGGGTGAGCCTGCCCAGCCTGGGTGTGGGGGGAGACAGCTGGCCGCAGAGATGAGTCAGGGGGTTGCCCATCTTCCTGATGCATTTCACCTCCGTCTGGGAAGTGCTTCTCCAGGAAGTCACAGCGCCAGGGTTCTGTGCGGGCAAGACCCAGGGCCTGGTCCAGAAGCAGGGTGGCTTCCATGATGTCCAGGCTTTTACCCCCTCATCCTGGCATGGCTTCTGCATGTCCTGGAAGAGGACGCGGCCACCATGCTGGTTTGTGCCTTCAGGAGATGCTCCACGGCTATGGCTTCTCAGCTAACTCACCTGGTCCACAGCCTCCAGAGCCATATCTTCTCGGTGGAAATAGAAGCCCAGAGAGAGGGAAGGATAGGAGACCCGCAGGTGCACATGGACCAGGCAGTTAACTGCAGCTTCCACCTTGGAATAATTCTGACAAAGCTAGGAGCTTGTAGATGATCAGAATGAGGAGCTAAGTTCAGAATAGGGTGTTGGCTCGGCCTGGAGGCAGAGGGTCTGGATAATTGGCTTTTAAGAACACTAAGATCATGCAGTAGAGAAAGAATACCATTTTAAACAAATAGTGCTGGGACAGTTAGATATGCAGGAAAAATAACCTATATCCTAGTAGGAGCCACATGAAAAAATTAACTCAAAGTGAATCAAAGACCAGTGAAAAGTCACATCTGTAAAACTGGAAGAAAGCAGAGGAGAATTCTGCGTTTTCTACCTTGGACTAAGCAAAGATCTTTTAAGTGTGACATCAAAAGCACAATGTTTTAGAGCAAAAGGATAAATTGAACTGCTCTTCACAAGTACACGCTGCACAGACATAGAGGAAACATTTACAGAGCATGTCTCTGATGAAGGATCGATGTCTGCAACATACGATGGATTCTCAAAACTCAGCAAAAGAAAACATGAAAAATTGGCTAAAGACTGCACAGGCGTTTACTGCAGTAGGGACCTGCCGGCAGATAAACATGAGAATGTGCTCGACATCTAATCGTCAGGGAGATGCAGGTGAAGGCCACCGTAAGGGACCACTGCAAACCCTACATTAACCAGGGGCTCCTGTGAGGCTCGGTGGGTTGAGTGTCCAACTCTTGATTTGGGCTCAAGTCATGATCTCATAGTCGTCGGATTGAGCCCCACGTCGGGCTGTGTGCTGGGCAGGAGCCTGTTTGAGAATATCTCCCTCTGTCCCTCCCTTACTCATGCTCAACTTTCTAAAATAAAAAAAAGAACTAAAATTAGAAAGACTGTACCAAGTATTGGCAGTTATAGGGGATGTAACATAGCAAAACTAGTTTGGAAAACACTTTGTCAGATTCTTTAAGGCCAGCACAGCCCACAGTGTGATATAGCCACACGCCGAGGGACTCACCAGAGAGAAAGGAAAACTCACGCAAACAAGTGTCTATGCATGCTTATGGTGGCTTGTGTGTAGTGGGCCAGAACTGGAAACCACATGCCCATCAACAGAAGAATGAACACTTCTTTCCATTCTGAAATTGAGGCGTATCCATACTGTGGAATACTGCCTGGCAGTACAGACAGGATAAGTACTAGCACACACAAGAACTTAGGTGAATGTGGATAATTGTGTCAAGTAAAAGAAAGAGCCTGTAACACATTGCACTTATATGGGGTCAGGGAAGAACAGGAGAGAAAGGTCACAATGGGGTCCTCCATAAGTTTTTAGACGGCAAAGGTTTCCTGAATGTGTGGGGCCCTTTGGCCTGTAATGTAAGATGGTGCCCAGACACGTGGGGCAGTGCTCAATCACGATGCTGTGCGCATTGTGCAGTAATTTCTCTTTTCCCTCATTTCCGAGGGGTTTATCTTGGCATCTCAAGAGAAAGCCCAGTAATTTGTTGAACATTGAAAAATCACTGAATTAAGTATTTAACTTCCCCAAGGTAACTGAAGAACAAAACTAAACAAAATCAGAATTTTAGCTGTAAAGAACTCTACCTCTTTATGGAAGAGTAAATTAATGGTTAGCTCTCAATGACTCAGGGAAGGCTTCCTGGAGGAGGCATTGTTTGAGAATACCAACAGTGTAAATGAGGAATAATGTATTTCAGAGGAAGGAACCACTGAGAGCAAAGAGAAGGAAGCTTGAGGCTTCAGGTTGTTTCAGGAACAGCAAGAGGTCTGGTCAGTGGGGTGTGGGAGTCGAGAATGTGAGAGAGGGTATGGTCAGGCCTGGAGGGCTCTCCTGCTATGGTGACAGATGTGGGCTGGTTCTGCAGGGGTCCCAGAGTGGGGAAGTTCACACACAGGACCAGTTGGGAGCCACCTCGACCCTGACTGAGGGCAGGGATAGGGGAGGCTCACCTGACCAAACTGGGAGAAGGTGCCGGTCAGAGGGGAGAGAGGCCTGGCACCAAGTGGGTTTGGGCAGGAAGGTAGGTGGATTTTTCTTAAGGATATACTTTGATGAGCAGGAGCTTTTAATTTTAATAAAGTCCAGTTTATCAATTTTTTTCTTTTCAATAAAGTACTCTTCTCACCTCTCACGTTAATTGTATTTTTTTAAAGATTCCGTTTTATGAAGTCTTTGACCCTCCATTCTTCTCCAGATATCATTGACCCTGCGATCCTGCGCCCAGGCCGCCTGGACAAAACACTTTTTGTGGGTTTGCCGCCCCCAGCAGATCGTCTGGCCATCCTGAAAACCATCACCAAAGTGAGTAAAGGAAATGGTGTATTTTGGGTGTGTTTGTCTCATTGCAGATACAGACCAATGTCTGTAGCTTTCAATATTTGCTCAGTTTGTGTCTGCCAAAGACAGATTTTGATCATTGAAGAGACTGCATTCTTTTTGATTTGCTTAAAATGAAAGGGATATTTAGAGTTAAGTGTTCAACTGATATACGAGATTTTACTCTGATCATATTGTTTTGTTCTTTTAGATCTTTTGATTTTTACTTTAGAGAAATTGTCTTTAGAGGGATTTGAAATGGACTAGAAACTTTTGGAGCTTAACAGTAAATACAGGCCCATTACCAAACATCCAGAGAAAAACAGTTTCAGAACCACAGTGTTGAGGGGCGCCTGGGTGGCTTAGTCGGTTAAGCGTCCGACTTTCGCTTAGGTCATGATCNGTCTGTCCTCCATGCTTATGTGCACCAACTTTTTCCCTTTTTCTTCTTCTTCTTTTTTTAATGCTTACTTTTGAGAGAGCAATAGAGTGCAAGCAGGGTAGGGTCAGAGAGAAAGGGAGACGCAGAATCTGAAACAAGCTCCAGGCTCTGAGCTGTCAGCACAGAGCCCAAAGAGGGGTTCAGACTCATGAATTGAGAGATCATGACCTGAGCTGAAGTCGGACGCTTAACCAACTGAGCTACCCAGGCGCCCCTGTTCTGTTTTTGTGAGTCTTTTTCTGCAAAATGACTTGCAGATATTGATTCTATAAAGATGTCTGATGCCGCTCTGCTCTTTCTTTCCCCCTGGTGGATGACCTGCTTTTTCTGCTTGGTCTCCACCTGTGAAGCTGAGTAGGCACGGTGGGTCCTTCACTTGCAGTCTGCAGGCTGTGGGTCATGTTCCGGGTGGAGAGTGCTAAAGCTGCTGCAGGCAGGGGCTGTGTGTCGGCTGTCTGCATACCTCTGATTCCTGTGCCGGGCTTCCTTCTCTGAGGTGCCCGATTTCCACTCTGTCTCTTTTATCATTTGTCTTGTGCTTTGACTTCTGTCTTTTCCTTTGTATTCACTGTGCCGAGCTTCAGGGTCCCCTGACTCTCTCCATCATCCCTTCTTTCTGCCTCGCTTCCCTCCCTTCTTCCGCTGCCGGGGACCGGCCCCCCCCCCCCCNGAGGCAGGCTTCAGCCACCGCCCCTTCTCCCCTGCTGGGGGCCCCTTCCCGCTCTGCCAGGGTCCAGTGCTCCCATTTGCCTTGTAGCCATGTTCTTGCAGCCTGGGGCAGGAGAAGGAGCTGAGCCTGCACAAGTTCAACCTCATGAGGACGCCTGAGCATGCTCTATCCTGGAGGTGACCTGTGTGGTGACCTGGATCTGTCCCATCCACCCAGAGCTTGGCTCATCCCCAGGGTTGTGCTCCCAGTGCCCCAGGGCTTCCTGGGGGAAGGATGCCCCCCCCCCCCCCCCATTGGCAGTGGGAGACTCTGGGCCATCATTCCTTCCAGCTGCCTCCTGACAGAGGAGCGAGGGCAGCTATGTGGGTTGAGGCCCCCACTGACAGCAGTCTGGAAGACTCCTCAGAGGAAGGGGAGGTGAAGGCTGTGCAGTGAAGTGCACCAGAACCAGGCCGTGTCGGGGCGCAGCAAAGAGGCCGTGGGTGTGAGAACCGTGTCCAGGTTCAATAGGACGCTGGGCTAACCATAGAGTCGAGGGGCAGAGACCGAGGAGGATAAACTCTCCTCTTGGACTGCTGAATAGATGAGGGTCCGGGGACAAGGAGTTGATGCTGCTGGAGCTTCTGGTACCCGGGTGTTACCCAGGCAGGAGTCGGCTCGGAGCTCGGGAGTTCCCGAGAGCCTTCGGGCTGCCAGCCGCACGTGGCCGCAGGTTAGAGACATGAAGACACATTGCTTTGGTCTAGCTGCTCTCGACCCACCCAGCCACCCCTGGACAGCATCTGGGGACAATTATGTAGGGCTGAGGCTGGGGGTGATGGTGCTGCTGGACCACCTGCAGGGCACAACACGAATTATCCGACCCAAAGTATGCGGGGTGCCAGAGCCAAGAGACCCTGCTACAGTTGTATGTCCCTGAGTCTTTGTACCCGGCAAGTGTGGTGATGAGCCCGTGGCCCTTCTCTCCCTCCCCTGGGCTCTGTCTGGGATCCTGTTCCCAAGGATTTGTTTGCTTTGGTTAAAGCCGATGTGTACGGACGTCAGCACGCACGAGCGTGTGCACACGCTCCCTGTTTGTTCCCACAGATCCCTGCAGGTGCAATGACATGATAACTCACACTCGCCCCTGGGATATCACTAATTAAGGGCGGAGGCCGGAACACGCGTGCCAGACGAGATGCACGTGGTGTTCAGGGCCTTGGTCGATGGTCGTTTCCGATGTGTTTCGTTCTCTGTGGTGCTCAGTCAGCCGGGAGACAACTGGACACTTCATCTCAGTGCCGTTTGCCAAAATTATTAGTCCTCAGACTAAGGGGTAAATGCTCCAATACCCCCACTTCAAAGGTAAATTATTAAGAAAGTAAGATAATAGAGTATTAGCCCACAGTATTGTAAACCGCACATATTCCTGTTCCTGTGTGAGCTGTGCAGACTGTGAAACCCAAGACGGACGCCTGACCTCTGAGGGGCTTGTTGTCCATGCCAAAGGAGAATATGTGTTTCTACAAAAACAAGCAACAAGCATATTCATTCATTCCTGAGGAGGGAGAAAAATCAAGGGAACAGGTAGCCCAGCCATGTCCACTGTGTAAATGCAGAGTGCACACCTCCAGGGTGCTTTGTTAGCTCTTCCCAGTGTGACCGTCGCCGCATGCTTACCGCCAGCTGCACACTGACCGCCACCACACGCTGTGACTGCCAGCCAGGCAATGTGACTGCCAGCCGAACATTGACTGCCAGCCACGCACTGTGAGCGGCTCACCTCAGGGAGGTCAGCACTCCCTGTGGGTGAAAGGTTTCCAGAGATGAGAGGGGCTTTGCCCTGAGTCATCTTGAAAAGGCAGACGTGACACTGTGATGGGGAATCTTTAGACTTCCCTACAAGGAAGGCTAGACCCCGTGGACACTGAGGTTGGTAACGGAGCCGCTGACACATGTTAGCCAGGACACTGTGTGCACTTGTCTGTGTTCAGACACAACGATGCTCAGGGTTTTTGTCATCTTTGTCTTGGTCCATCCTGGTCACAGGGTGGCCTTGTGTGATGTCCACGCTCTGCAAGGTTCTGTTCAGCAGGAGAACAGCACCGGCTGGCCGTGAGTGTGGACGTTCTCGGAGAGCAGCAAGGCCTACCTGACAGTGTTGGGGACCGCCCGGCGCCCCAGATGTGCTTCTCTCCTCCACCTTGAGTTTGCATGTGTTCTGTCGTGAGCATGTAGTATATGGGGAGGGGCGGGGGGGAAAGTTGTTTTTTTAAAGAATAGTTTTCTGGCATAAACATAGAGGTTTAGGAGGAGGCACGTAGAATTGGAGACAGACATCCTTTGGGCAACTTCCACGTACAGGGTTGTGAGTATGGAAAGGAAAAAAAAAAACAAAGACATTTTGATGAAAAATCAATTTGATTTTAAAAGCAGCTTTTTGTAGCCTTGTGATTTGAACTCGTACATGGTCAGTTCTCAGCCTCTGTCAACGATGCAGGCAGAGGGGTAGGGTGTGGTCGGTGACTCCTCTCTGACACAGTGGGTAGTTCTGCTCCCATTAAGGGTGTGCTGCCTGTTTCCTCAGGAGCCCGGGTGCCCACCTTGCAGAGGGGCTTGCACTGCAGTGTACTCCACCCTCTCCCCCTCCTCCCTTCCCCTTCTGCCCCTCCCTTCTCCCCTCTCCCTTCCTCCTCCTCCTTCCCCTTCCCTCCCCTCCCCTTCTCCTTCTCTCCCCCTCCTCATCACCCTTCTCCAGACCTAGAATGTTCTTGTTCATAAAGAGCCAGAGTGGGCATAGGGATAGGACTCAGACCTCTGATTTCAGGGGAGAATCCACAATTAGACCCCGTCTCTGCACACACTCTATAATCAGCCCAAACTAAGAAACTAAGTGGGATTTTCATTGTTTACCCTTTCCATTTCAAAGTTTACTAGCATTTTACTTGAATCCCCCAGTTTGTTGTATATGCTGTTTCCTCTTTTCTTATTAATATATGAAATAATACGGAGAAGTTACAGTAAAATTCTTTCATCTTGGTCCTAAGAATCTGAGAAGATCTGTAGGTCAGAGAAACTTCTCAGTATCATTTAGAGCCTGTTTCTTTAAGAGAAAAATTAGCAATGACAAACTTTTTGGTATTTCTGGTAATGATGTGGTAACAAGAGGCTTATCACTAAAAACGCCCTTGAGCAAGGGGTTTTTTCTTTTAACTTCCATTTCTTCCTTAAACAAACATCATTAGAACTTGCCCTATATCAAAAAGCCAAAATGATCCTTTGATATCTGCCAAGTGCTTTGAGATAATAGCCTTTTTATGTATAATGCCTTTTTTATTTTTTTAAAAAATTTTAATGTTTTTTATTTATTTTTGAGAGTCAGAGAGAGACCGCACAAGCAGGGGAGGGTCAGAGAAAGAAAGATACAGAATCCGAAGACAGGCTCCAGGCTCTGAGCTAGCTGTCGGCACAGAGCCTGATGCGGGGCTCGGACCCACAAACTTTGAGATCATGACCTGAGCTGAAGTCGGATGCTTAACTGAGCCACCCAGGCACCCCTATATAATGCCTTTTTTAAAGTGTTTATTTTAAGAGAGAGAGAGGTAGTGAGTGAGCAGGGGACAGACAGAAAATAAAGGAGAGAGAATCCCAAGCAGGCTCCACACGGTCAGCCTAGAGCCCAATGGGGGCTCTGAAATCATGACCTGAGCCAAAATCAAGAGGCAATGCTTTAACTGCCTGAGCCCCCTAGGGACCCCAGATAATGTATAGTTTTTAAAGTAACGATAAAATTTCCACCAAAAGACCCCAAATTCCTCATTTATTTTTTCAAATGTGTCACATAAGACTAAAATGTATATTAATATCTCACCTGGAAACATTATCTGTCCAATTTTCACAAGCCAAGAATATCAGATATAATAATAGGAAATACTTTTGAAGCTCATAACTGTGTTGCAAATATTTTGCATGTGTGAATATGCTTAATCCTTCCAACTGCCTTTTGAACTGTTTGAAATGAGATATTTAAGTATTCAATTATTGTTTTCCTTTTAGTGATGAGCAAACTGTAGCTCAGAAAAGCAGGATATAGATATATATGTTTCTATGTATGTGTTTAGAGATTGACTAGAAATTGCAAATTAATGGTACTAAGATTATGTTCATTTACCTTCCTTTATTTTTTCAATCAGCTGTATAAATAGATGTCATTCTGATTCCAGACACTGTTATGTGACAAAGAATAGATTTCTTTGACTAGAGATAGATTTAGTTATTGAAATAAAAGGAGTATATCATGAAATACTTTTTGAACCCGAACTTTCCATAACTTCTAATATTTACTCAATTCTAGGAAAAGTACTATAAATGGGTCATAACTTCCCTTTTCTTCTCGTATGTGTGCTGCCGAAGTGAGCACATAACTTCCTTTCTTTTAATCATAGTAAAATATGTTTAACTTAAATTTACCATTTTAACCATCATTTTTTAGTTTTTATTAGTTTCAGGTGTACAATACAGTGATCCAGCACTTCATACAACCTGCTCATCACAAGTGTGCTCTTTAATTCCCATCCTTGCCCC
>NW_027532592.1:4358563-4367826 GCF_008692635.1 Crocuta crocuta
GTGACCAGCAGTGTATTCTCTAGAGTTAAGAATCTGTTTCTTGGTTTCTTTCGCTTTTCCCCCTTGCTCATTTTTCTTAAGTTCCACATATGAGTGAAATCATATGGTATTTGTCTTTCTCTTCCTAACTTATTTCACTTAGCATAGTGAAATGCTATGTGAAATAAGCATAGTTCTGTCCAAGTTGTTGCAAATGGCAAGATTTCATTCTATTTTATGGCTAAGTGATATTCCATTGTGTATACTTAACCACATTTTCTTTATCCAGTCATCAGTCAGTGGACACTTGGGCTCTTTCCATACTTTGGCTATTGTAGATAATGCTGCAATAAACATTGGGGTGCATGTGCCCCTTCAAATCAGCACTCCTCTATCTTTTGAGTAAATCCCTCATAGTGCAATTTCTGGGTCATAGGGTAGTTCTATAGTAGAGGAAACTCTACTTTGTTTTCCAGGGTGACTGCACCAGTTTGCATTCCCACCAACAGTGCCCAAAGGTCCCACTTTCTCTGCATCCTCGCCAGCATCTGTTGTTTCTTGTCTTTTTGATTTGAGCAATTCTGACAGGTGTGAGGTGGTACCTCACTGTGGTTTTGATTGTATTTTCCTGATATTTGGTGATGTTGAACATCTTTTCATGTGTCTATTAGCCTTTTGTGTATCTTCCTCGGAATAATTTCTTTTCAGGTCGTCTGTCCATTTTAATAGGATTATCTGGGGTTTTTTTCGATGTTGACTTATGTAAAGTTCGTTATAGATTTTGGATACTAACCCTTTATCAGATATGCCATCTGCAGATATCTTCTCCTGTTCCGTAGGCTGCCTTTTAGTTCTGCTGATTGTTTCCTTTGCTGTGCAGAAGCTTTTTATTTTGATCTAGTCCTGATAGTTTAATTTCACTTTAGTTTTCCCTTGCCCAAGGAGACCTATCTGGAAAAATGTCTCTACAGCCAAGGTCAGAGAAAATCACTGTCCACATTTTAACCATTGTTAAGTGCACCATTCTTTGGCATTGGTACATTCACGTTGTTGTCAAACAACACACTTGACCTAAGTAATTAAAGATCAGATTGGCTTTATTCAACAGTTCATGAATCTGGGAGCATTCATTTCATCCAGCAGGTAGAAACAAACTCAGAAGAGCTATAGAAAAAGAAAAGCTTTTAAAGGCAGAAAGGAGGTGGGACAAGGAAGTGTATTAGCAAGAAGTGCATCATTTCAGACCAGGTCACCTTCCTTAGGGGTTGGAAAGGCCTGTCAGGGGGATTGTCTCACTAGTGCTGACCACTTCCCATGTTAAGAGGTCCCCTGACTGGTGGCGACCGGGAGTTCCAGGCCTGTGGGCTGAAAGTCACCTTTTGGGAGAGGCTAGACTACGGTTGGGTTGGGTGTTAAGTCTTGGTTTGCTGACTGGGATTTGGCATGAGTGACTCTGTTTGGGGCCTTGTCTCTTTCTTAACAACTCCCCCCTTCTGATCTGCCCACAGCCTGCCTCAGGAGACCAAAACTTTAAGGCTGGGTGCCACTTCCAGCTGCCCTCTGGACACCTCGCAGTGTGTGCTGGTACAGCCATGGAGTCCAGCAAACTTTTAGGGTCTGAAGACCACACAGATGGTTTTATTCTGGTTACCTGTGCCCTGTATCTCCTTTGTATAGAACCTGGACGCAAGGTTCCCTGGATTTGAGGTCATTAACTAAAGACAGGGAAATAGACCGTAGGCTCAGAGAGACAGGCATGATGGAGAAAGGCTGAGTTTGTTCAAGAGAAACTGAGGCAGGAGGATTGGGGCAGGTCCAGCAGTCATTTGGAGGTTGGATTACCCACCTTGGTCTTGGCCTGGATGATACAGTTGAGGACATCTTCTCAGCCCAATGCCAGGGAAGAGGAGAGAGAAGAGAGGGGTATGTTTAGTTAAAGTATGGAGGCTGCATTTGGTGTGCTGGGAGGAGGCAGCCCACCTCCATGGTGATTGCTTCTCTCCCCTTTGGGCACTGCTGGTGCAGGACTGACCAGGTGTCAGGTGGAGCCTCTTCAACTGTGTGGTGTGTACCCAGAGGTGAAGACCCAAAAGTTTGCTGCCCTCTGGGCAGTGAGGACCACCTGGCATGACTCCTTCAGAGATCAGAAGGCAGACTTTGTTCTTAGTGGTTCTCATTCATGGGCAAGGCAGGGGGAGTGGAGTGTTATTTTGGAGAGTTGTAACCAGATGTTTGAGGAAACTGGAATTCAGGACCTGGTCTAGTGACAGGTGCATAACAAAGCCTCAGAGGCACTGAACAGGATTAGAATGGAGAATGACAAAGGTGCAAATAAGTTTATCTCTATAGTTACCTTCATTTTTTGGATGTTAGGGGATCAGGTAGGGAGATAGGTGTTTCATCTTTGTTTACAAAGGTGTACTTTACCTGACTAGTGTAAGTCATCCATGGTTCCTCAAATCTGGATAAAGAAAACATAAGGAACCAGTGCTTCAAGCCAGAGATAAATCTGTGACCTCCGTTCATTCAGTCCCATGTTACCAATTCTTGTTCTGTTTGAATCAGGTTTTTCCATTAGTTCTAGAAATTCTTACCCAGTTCATTTTTATGATCTTGAAGTTACCAGAAACCTGTGTGTGCCAGGGCGTTGCTGTGAACCTCCCTGATGACCCACTTTGGCAGGAACGGTATTGCAAAAGCGCCTGAGTAAAACAGTAACTCTCTATAAATGACAAATACCTTCAAACAATGCCCGTTGTTAAAGATCTGATTAGAGTTCACTGTGATAGAATTGACAGGAGATTTGATTGTTTCTGTGACACAGCATCTTTAAATGAAAACTGGTTGTATGACAATGTTATTCCAGGACATATCAGACTCTACTTTCTGCAGTAGTTCTAAAACTACACAAATAGAACCCTGGTGGTACTTCTTATTCAATATGTTGATTGTACTATCAAGTGAGCCTTGCTTCAACATCTCCCTCTTTTCTAGAAGGAGAGAAAAAAAATCTTTTGATATGTTTTAGGGGCCCTCTGGTCAATTTCGAAGTTAATTCTAAGATAAAAAGACTTCATTTAGGATTTGAAATTGGGAAGCTTGTCAAAAATATCAGAGGTCTTAAACCATATGGTCAGATTAGGATCATAGTTCACTGTGAAACACCTGTTTAAGTGTTGGGCTACTTAAAGACCTCTTGGGCAAATACAGAAAGTTCAACAGTTATGTAATTTCTCATTAAGAGCAGACTAGTAATCCAAGGAAACTTGCCTTGCCGCAGTTGAGAGCAAATTCGGGTTCAGTTGTACATAAGCACATTTTTGGTATTGAAACTTTTTTTTAACCCTTAAATGTATTCAGTCTTACCTGACTGAAATTCTTTTTTAACTTTTAAAAACCTTAATTTATAATGAAAATTGAGAAGTGAACAATTGTGAACTGTTCCTTCACTAGCCTTCTGTGCCTTTGCAAATTTCTAAATACTTTTTTTTAAGTAGGCTCCATGCCCAGCAAGGAGCCCAACAGAGGTCTTGAGATCATGAGATCATGACCTGAGCTGAGATCAAGAGTCGGACTCTTCACTCACCTCCCAGGCGCCCCTGTAAATACTTAGAATCTCTAGAAATGTATGCTTTCTCACAGTAAATGTTTTGGCAACACAAAACATGTTTCCAAAACATGTACCCAAGTATCTTGTGTCCCTCTGCAAAGCCAAAGTAGATGAACCTGGTTTTAGTAGCGTTTCGGTACTTCATTTGTGAGTGACCTAGACATGCAGTGAATTTCACTTAACTCATAGTTTAATTTAGCAAAACTTTAAGGTTATGAGTAACCAAAAGATTTTGAAAACCATTTGCTGAAAATTCCACCTAGAAATGGTTCCGGTTTACATCTATGTAAGTCATTTGTTCTTAAGTTATATTTAGATTACCTTTTTTGGGGTGCCTGGGTGGCTCAGTCGGTTAAGCATCCAACTTCAGCTCNATCTAGTTTACACAGAGCTGGAGGAAAATAGAAAAAAGCACCAAGAGTATTCGCCTAAGGTCCCCTGGAGTTTATTCCCCTGGATGACTTCCCAGGTCAAAGTGGATCATGCGGGAAACAACTATTTCTTGAACCTATATTAGATGAGCATTTGCATTTTATCAAATATAGCAGCTCGCAGACATAGTTTATGTAATCCTTACTCAGGCCGAGCTGGGAAGAAGTGATAAGTCACGGGGCGTCTGCGTGCAGTGCCCGGCCATCTGGCCATGACCTCTGCCTCAGAGCACCAGCCGCGCTGATCCTTAAAACTCACCTTGAGGCTGATTTATTTCCTATGCGTTCTAACATGGTGTTTGCTACAAAGGGAAGACTGTACGCAGCGTATGTGTAAGTTGTGAATCAGAAGAGTAAAGCAAATACCTACCATCTGACCAGTTCACACATCTTAAAGCACTAGGAACTTTTGTTTGCCTCTGTGGTTTTAGTCACTGAAATGTCACTAAATCTGCAGTGTACATGTAAGGCGCTGTGCGGCGTGTTCTGACGCTTATCCTTTCCAGCTTCCCTTGGTGTGTGAGTCGGAGAGGCCTTGGCACCAATGTCTGGATCAGGGTTTAGATAAGAGCTCCGAAAGAATACACGGAGCCTGGAGGGCTGTGTCGTTGTCTCCGTTCAGGTTCTTGGCCAGCCCCACGTCACAGCAGAGCACTGCCCCAGCGTCTGCCTTGTGTAACCCGCCAAAGAGAGGTGCTCCTCCCCGTGGACAGCATCAGGTGGTGGATTTTGTTCCTGCCACGACTGCAGTTTCTTCAGACGTCACAGGCATAAATCATTTGCCTTTAACTTTCTGAATGTTGGCATCTGCTTCTTAACCTTATTTCTCGAAATTGGAAATTATAAAAATCTTTCCACACTGGTCTAGGAGTCAGTGATACTCATTGAGTCAGTCATTACTGTTTATTAAGAACCTAGAATGTGGAAAAGTACTGCACTTTAAAACCTACTGGAAGCTGATTTTTTTCTCTCTTAGAATGGCACCAAACCCCCGCTGGCCGCAGATGTCAGTTTGGAAGCCCTTGCTGGGGACCTTCGCTGTGACTGCTATTCGTGAGTACCTGCTTCTCTGCTCCATTACATCTCCGAAGCTCCGTTGTCTCGGGCGAAATGGGGGAAGGTGGTCGTGTGGGGAGCATTGAGTCGGAGGTCCTGTGAAACCCCTCTTCTGGCCTCTTCCTTCTTAGAGAAGGGACCACCCATTTTGAGGCCCCGAGGAACTTTCAGCCCCAGGAGGGGAGTCCAGTCCTGTGTGTTGAGTCCTGGTACACAGCCCCCGTGCCCTCACCGGTTGTCTGTCCCTTTCCGGGAACATTTGAGCCGACCTTTCATTGTCGGCTGTGTGTTCCCAGGTGCTCTGGCACCTCCAAGAGTAAGGTGTGAGCTGCATTTCCCATGGCTCAGGGTGTTCGCCTCCAGCAGCCGACAGCAGAAGCCAGAAATCAGGCCTTTGCTAACTTTCACTTTGGAGACAGAGAAGAAAATGAAACTCACATTTAACTCACGGATAGACATGTGCCTGTCTGGCTTATTTTTAAAGCCCTGTTGGTTATCTTCAGTATACTTGGTGCTCAGGACATTCTTGTAGGTCAAAGCCAAATAAGCAAGTCGATGTTTCACATTTGAGGCCTTCAGGAGTCTCTGTTCAGCAGTGTAGAGAACAGGCACTTGGTCATTTCCAGTTCTGGTTGAAGAGTTGTGTGTCTCTTCTCAAGACGCTTGCACTTGAAACCACTTTGATTGTTTTCGGGATGGGCAGTCAGGATACCTCCTTTTTCCTCGCTTTCTCATACGTCCAGGGTCCAGGGTTTCTCATACGTTGTCCAGGGTCACAAGCCTCTTCTTTGTCCAGCAGCCCTGGCTCAGGTGCATGAGCAGGGGTTGTCTGGATGACAGGATGCAATCAGAGCACCAAGCCTGGTGGTAACACCCCTCCCACCCTATAAGGAGAGTGTCTCCCCCTCACCCCATCCCTGTTAGGAACTTACTGTTAATGGAGGAAAGGCTTAAGTGAGTAGTTAGAGCTTCTAGTGCTAAAATCTGAAAAGATGTTCCATTCACAGCAGAGCTAAGTAAGCCCAGGCCAAATCCTTGGATTCCACAGTGTGGGGTGTACATTATAAAGGGTCAAGGTTATGGTTGAATGGTGTACACTTATAGGATTTATGCCGCTGTTTTCACACTTTGAAAGACATATAATTCTAGGCTTCAGCTATTCATTTGTGATAAAGGTGTCTCCACACCTGTGTGAGAGGTTTTACTGTAAAGGGGAGCAATGAACACCCACACATGCATGTAATTATTAAGTAGCATTGTAAATCAGCCCCTAACTGCAGAAACATTGGATCCACTTCATTATGTAAGCTCTGTGGGCATTTAATTTTATATATTATCAGGATTGTCAACTTCAGACATGAAATAAGTTTAATGTCTAGAAATGAGTTTTTTCCCCCTAGATTCAAACTCTTTCCCAAAGGGCTCCAAGAATTCTGTTAAAGATGTAATGTGGTGAAGCACCAGTCAGCACCGGCGTTTTCCACCGAACTCAGGAACCATGCTGACTCGGTCTGTTATCACACAGCGTGATTACATGAAGGCTTGCTAGCTTTCCTGTCGTAGGTCATTTATGACAGGCCCACTCAGTTCGGGCTTGAGTCAAAGGCATTAAAGACTTTCTGGTCTTTACGTTCCCCCTTTTGAACTGGGTGCCATAAATGACTTCTTGTAGAAGCTTTCTCGAGACATTAGGTAGCGTGTGGACGGTCAGCTGGTTGGCAGCGTAGGCCTTGTGAATGAAGGCTTTACGACATGTATGTCTGTTTCTTTCTGTTGACTGGGCGACTCATTTGTCACATTAACGTTAGTATCTATAGCTGTTAGCATTGGAGTAGTTATGGTTCATTGCCTTGTTTGCATCGTAACTACCCATCTTTTGAAAGTTAGAAAAATTTTAAGTAAAAGTGAAAAGCTCTTTCTTATTGACCATAATCCATTTACCCCACCTTTATAGGTAGGTTTCTTTCCTAATTGTATAATATATGACTTAAAATTGCTGTCAGACTTCTTTCTGTTCTTTGCAGTGTCTAAGAATAAATCAGTGAGGATGGTTTTGTTTTTACAGGGGTGCAGACCTCTCTGCTTTGGTACGAGAAGCTTCTGTCTGTGCCCTGAGACAGGAGATGTCAGGACCGAAGAGCGAGAGCCAGAAAGGTACCTTTCCTTCCAGAATTTCTCAGTTCCTCTTACTTATCACTCTGGATTGCTAAAGCCACTGTTGACCTGGAAAGTGACCGTGTCCTGGCAGCTTTTCTCTGATGTTTTGCTGGGGCCTGTCCAGGATCCCACATCCCGCCTGGTTTCTGCCACACTTGCCTGGTCGCCTGCAGTTGTGGCTGTGCTCTGCTGCCACCCGCGGACCTTCACACGCACCTCTCTGTCCTCTCAGCCTGTGCTTCATCTGCAGGTCAAGTCCACGTTGATCTTTTATTCCTTGCATTTCCAAAACTTGTCTTTTTTTATTCCTACTGATTTTCTCCTCCTTTTTTTCCTCTGGCTACCGAGTCTCAGAACTAACTTCTGTTCCCATCACACAGCATCTGTGTGGCTTACATTTGTCAGTACCCACCATCCACGCCATAAATTCTGTTGTTTAATTGTCAGAATCAGGTACCTGAACTTCTTTTATCGTAAGCTCTTTCAGATTCCTCTTGGAAGTAGGTGATATAACATGCAAAATGAAAATATCTTGTGAGGAACATCGTGTGAGCATACTGCCCAAGAGCAGAGTCTGACAGTATTTGGGATTTCTCACTGAAAATGTACAGGCCTCTCTCTTCACATACTGGCCGCTACTAATAGAGCTGTTAAGACGTGACATAGTGATCATTCAGCACATTCTGATGCCCCTGCCCTGCTGTACTTAGAACTTCTAGGTCTCTGTCCTCCAGGGACTGTGAACGGGTCTCTTGCTGACTGATGCCTTCAACTACACTTTTTGTTTCCGGCTCAGGTCATGACTTCATGGTTGTAGGACTGAGCCTTGCATTGGACTCTGCACTGGACATGGAACCTGCTTGGGATTCTCTGCCTCTTCCCTTCTTCCCTACTTGTGCATTCTCTCTCTCGCAAATAAAAATTTTTTAATTTATTTATTATATTTAAGTTTATTTATTTTGAGAGAGACAGACAGTGTGAGCAGGGGAGGAGCAGAAGGGGAGAGAGAAAGAATACCAAGCAGGCTCCACATCACCAGCACAGAATCAGACACAGGGTTCAAACTCATGAAACTGTGAGATCATGACCTGAACCAAAACCAAGAGTTAGATGCTCAACTGACTGAGCTGCCCAGGCACCTCCTAAAATAAAATTGTAAAAAATTTTTTAAAAGAATTAGAATCCCTCGTGATCCATTATTGTGTTATTATCTCTGTACATTGTATATATATTGTGATATTGTAATTCCATAACCTATAATTACATGTATAGACTCTCTCTCTATTTCTTTTTCTTTTTTTTTTTTTTTTTGAGATAGCTTGAGTTAGGGAGGGGCAGAGAGAGAATCCCAAGCAGGGTGCAGAGCCTGATGCAGGGCTTGAACTTACAAACTATGAGATCATGACCCAAGCCAAAGTCAGATGCTTAACAGACTGAGCCACCCAGGCGTCCCATGGACTCATAAATACTATGGAATAATACTTTCTGTTCCCAGCTAAATTATTTGAATTCATCTTTAAAAAAAAATAGTTCTGGTTCTTCCTCATTAAACATCACCATTAAGGTGTAAACATTGTTAAAGAAGGGCCCCTAAAGGGTATCTGTTTAGGAGTGATGTCTCTGGGGAATTCTGCATTAAAACCTGATACAGGGTAGGAGAAATGGGGAGACGTTGGTCAAAGGGTACAGATTCCTGCTGGGAGGCGAGCAGATTCTGGGGACCGGATGTATTACATGATGACTATAATTAGCAATATAGATCATCTGTTTGAAAGATGTTAAGACAGATATTGTTATTACCACACATTAAAAAAGTAATCCTGTGAGGGGAGTGGGGTGTTAATAACTAACCTTGTGGTGGTTACTACATGCATGTATCAGATCATCACGTTGTACACCTTAATTTTTTTTTAATGTTTTCTTTATTTCTGAGAGAGAGGGACAGCGTGAGCAGGGGAGGGTCAGAGAGAGAGGGAGACACAGAATCTGAAGCAGGCTCCAGGCTCTGAGCTAGCTGTCAGCACAGAGCC
>NW_027532592.1:4367928-4382958 GCF_008692635.1 Crocuta crocuta
TAGTAGAAACATGGACTGTTTTGGGTTTTTTTAAAGGGTAAGAATATCTTTCTTAATTAAAGATGAACAAAGTACTTTTTTATATAAGTTGTCCCAAAATAAACTGTTTTGATTGCTAAAGGGGAAAAGATTACACTAAAATAGACACTAATCAAGAATTCACACACTTGTGTAAAATTAAATATGGTCAGGTGTGTGTAAATTAAATGAAGATGAAAAAGTGTCCCAAAAATGTGATGAGCAGATTGTATCAGGCTTGAATTGTTCTGAAAAAGAGTAGAAGCATGTGATCATGTGATCCCACCTCCCCTTGACTACTGGGAAGTGAATACACTGTGCGTCTGCCCCACAGGTGAGCTCCAGGTCAGTCAGAAGCACTTCGAAGAAGCTTTCAAGAAAGTAAAATCATCTATATCAAAAAAGGTAAGAAATTCTCTTAGAAAGTAAGCTCATCTATATCAAAAAAGGTAAGAAATTCTTCTAAAATGTGTACAGAAAAGAGACTGGAATCGTGACTGGTAGCTCATGAAAACAAAGAAAATAATTGCCTTTGTGAGAACATTCTTGAGAGATTATAGCTTTGCATATTTCTTGGAAGACTGAAGCCAGAAGGGAATGACCCCTCTCCACCCTCTTGGGATTTCTAATCCGTCTGGTTCACCAGTTATCAGAGCTTCTCTACCCTTGCAGGCAGCCTTTTATCTGCCTGGAGCCAGACTCACCCGGTGGGAATGTCCCCGCGGAAGGTTGGAGAAAGGCTAAAGGAAATAGCTGACATCACTTTACATAAAACATCAGATTTTGTGTGTGTGCCTCTTACGGTGCGGAGGGGCCCCATCTGTAATAACTTGGGTGGCAGTGGTGACAGCATTGCGGGGCGTGTCCAACCCTAGGAAGCCTCTGGCTTGAATTCTCTTGTCATTGATTTCATTCTCTTTCATGTCTTCTGTGTCCTAGGAGTGTCACATGCCTTAGTCACGAGACCTAATTGCAGGACTCAAATTTCCTTTAAATCATTAGCCATTTTTTTACCCCAGGCCTAGTATTTCCCACTGTAATTACTGATCGGAAATGGAGAGTCAAAAGTCCAGGTGGTTATGGGAGATAGGCTGCCCTGTCCCGGAACCTCCAGGTTTGTTCTCAGTGGCCACCTTTAAAGATCTAATTGTTGAGTGATGGCTGCACCCATCTTGGAACCCAAACTCACAACCTCGAGACGCACATTCTAGTGACTTAGCCCACCGGACACCCCTCGCCTTACCACTTTTAACTACAGTAACCAGTTCATTGGTTTGGGCTGGTGGTATCTTTGAGGCATGTGACTGACTGCCTTTCACCTGGAGTCAAGTGAGAGGCTGCTGCACCGGGACTGAGTCCTCCCCCGTCTGTGGAGAAACCATGGTCTGCCTTCCCCTCCCAGGGGTTTCTGTCCACCACAGGGACATGTGCTCCTTCCCCTGAGCATCTTCCCGTAAAACACGGTCTTCTCGACTAATACCAGGGACAGTTTTACAGTTCATAGTACTGGGGCTCTTCCTTCTGATCACCAAGAGACTAGTGACGTAAGCTCCCGAAGATTCAGTCATTACAAAAATTGTTGCAGTTGAAGTGATTTCTCGCCTGCACCTGGAGTCTGGGGCCTTCCCAGGAGTTAGATGTGGACTTGGCCCCACATTTGCTGCTCTTTATAGCCTCCCTGTTTTCAGTGGAAACCTTATTGACGTGCAGTGGAGCACAACACAGTCCTGCCACGTGCGACAGCTGTGGCCGGCGCCGCAGTTCGCGGACGGGACCTTCTGTTCCCGCAGGAGGTCCTGGTGAGTCTGCGAAGGCCAGTGTTCCGGGCGACCCTGGGCCTGACCCATCTTCCTGCCCTGACTTCTTCCATCTAAGGACCTGAAACAAGTGGGGCCATGCCGCACACACTCAGTGCGTCTAGTGTCTCAGCATAATGTCTCTGAGGTTCATCATGTTGTGCATTTGGGAGTTTGGTCCTTCCTGAGCGGTTTTCCAGAGTAAATATACCGCAGCATCTTGTCCTTTCTCCTGTGGACACTAGACCGTTTCCACGACTGGCTTTTATGAATAAAGGTTCTTTGAAAGTATGTGAGATAGAGCAAGGGAGAGTGAGAGAACATGCTTTAATTTGCATGAGCATGTGTTTCCACTTCTCGTGAGTGAACACCCAGACAGGACTGGCTGGGTCTCAGACACAGGCTGTTCCACCCATGCTTGGTGAGGCCTTCTGCTTCTCCACGGTCTCACAAACACCAGAGTGTCTCAGTCCTTTAATGTCAACTGTCCAAGGGATGTTAGCCACCCAAGTGTCCCGTGTGGTTTAAGTGGGTATTTCCCAAACAACCAGGAAGGTGAGCATATTTTCACATGCTTGCTGGTCACTTGGTTTTCTTGTTTCTTGTCCTTGGGATTTGCCCCTAAAAACTTGAGTTCTTTCTCTCCTTATAAATGTGTACCAATTATTAGCTTATTCTTGATCGAAGGCTTTTATCAGATGTGCATACAGAGGAAACTTTCTGAAGAGCAGAAGCTTTTAATTTATTTATATAACTTTTTTTTAATGCTTATTCATTTTTTGAGAGAGAAACATACACAAAAAGCCAGTGTTGGGGGGGTGGGGCGCAGAGACAGGGAGACACAGAATCCGAAGCAGCCTCTAGGCTCTAAGCTGTCAGCACAGAACCCAACGCAGGGCTCAAACCCACAAATTGTGAGTTTTGACCTAAGCTGAAACCAAGAGTCAGATGCTCACCCTACTGAGCCACCCAGGTGCCCAAGCCACCTCCTTTTGAATAGCTGTTCCATTCTTCTCTTTCTTGATGGATTTTCCCTTGTAAGAAGGTAACAAAAATTATAAAGCTATCTTTAATTTTTTATTTTTATTTTTTATTATTTTGAATATTTATTTTTGAGAGACAGAGAGCACAAGCAGGGGAGGGGCAGAGATAGAGGGAGACCCTGAATCTGAAGCAGGCTCCAGCCTCCCTGAGCTGTTAGCACAGAGCCCAATTGCAGGGCTCGAACTCATGAACCTGAGCCAAAGATCATGATCTGAGCCAAAGTCGGATGCAGGAGCTTTTAATTTAGATGAAGGCTGACATATCTCCTCTGTTTATGCTTTATGTGTTCTGTCATAAGAAATCTGGGCTATTTCAAGTTTGCAGAGATTCTCTCCTTTTTTTTTTCCTAGATGCTTAATAGTTTTAGCCTTTACATTTAGGCCTGTGATCCATTTCAAATTACTGTTTTAGTTTGATGTGACTTAGGGGCCATGGTTATGTTTGTCCACACAGCTGCCTTACTGACTCTGACCCGACTATGGAAAAGACTTTGGTATTGAATTACTGCACTGTCTGTTTGCAAACTGATTGATGGGGGTGCCTGGGTGGCTCAGTCGGTTAAGCGTCCAACTTCGGCTCAGGTCATGATCTCACAGTTCGTGAGTTCAAGCCCCACGTCGGGCTCTGTGCTGACAGCCAGCACAGAGCCTGGAGCCTGTTTCAGATTCTGTATCTCCCTCTCTCTCTGACCCTCCCCTGTTCACACTATCTCTCTCTCTCAGAAATAAATAAAAAACATTAAAAAAAAATGAAAACTGATGATAAATGTGTGAATCTGTTTCTGTACTGCTCCATTGGCGTTACATCTGTCTTTATGGTGCTATGTCTTTCTTACCACAGTCTGGATTATTTATTATGTGTCTTGGAATCAGATAGTGTAAGTTCTCCAAATCTATCCCTTTTTCCGCCCCCCCAAATTGTTTTATTTTAGGCCCTTTGCATTTCCACATAAAGTTTATAATCAGGTAAATCAATTCCTACAAAAGAAGCTAGCTGGGGTTTTGAATGTGGCTGAATCTATAGATCAGCTGTGAGAGCAGAGTTTAAAAATTCATAAATTTAGTACATCTGTCTTTTTATTTAGATTCATTTAATTTCTCAATTTATTCATTTTTTAAATTCATTTCCCTTATTAGATCCACCTGATTTACTCAATCATGTTATGAGTTTTCAGTGTAAATATCTTACACATCTTTCATCAACTTCATTCCCAAATAATTTATACTTTTTTATATTGTTTGTAAATCTTTTTTATTTTGTTTTCTAATTGTTGCTAACATATAGAAGTTCAGTTGGTTTGGGGCGCCTGGGTGGCTTAGTCGGTTAAGCGTCTGACTTTCGCTTGGGTCATGATCTCGCGCGCAGTTCGTGGGTTCGAGCCCCGCATCGGCCTCTGTGCTGACTGCCAGCTCAGAGCCTGGAGCCTATTTCAGAGTCTGTGTCTCCCTCTCTCTCTGACCCTCCCCTGCTCACGCTGTCTCTCTCTCTCTGTCTCTCTCTCCTAGAAATAAAAAAAAAAAATTAAAAAAAAAAAAAAAAAAGAAGTTCAGTTGGTTTATATATATTGATCTTGACTAGCTCATTTGTGACTCTTACTTTTTGTTGGCTCCAAGAAGGTGAATTTTGTAGATTAAATTTCTGCTATAATTGCGAAGTTTCCCTGTTTGTTGCTCAAGTGATTTTATTACAAATAGCTACAAATGTGTCACATAAAGCTCGAAAATTGCTTGACCTGATTCCTAGATTTCGCTAGGTTTCCATCCTTGCACTTAATTAAGGATTAAGTCTTTGCTTTACCACCTTTGCATAATACTTTTTCTGGTGAATTGTTTGTTTTGTTTATTAGGGGGTCTCTGTTCCTCCTTTTTACCTGGTCTTTCTCAGTTCTGAGCGGTGGCAAAGAACCTCTGCCTTCTGGTTAAGGACAGTTCCATTGACATTAGAGGCATGGTTGGGGTCAAATAGAATCCATTTCAAAAGCCAAACCGAAAGGAAATAAAATCAAACCAAAAGAAAGATCTAGCATTTGTTGTGTTGCTTTTCTGAATGTGAAACTGAGTGGCTCATTTATAAGCCACCTTTCTGCTTTTAATATTAGGGCTCTTTTAGTTGTAAATGACGAAAACCAAATCCAGCTAAGATAAGTGGGGGAAATGGAACTCATCCACAAAACAAGAGTCATGAGAGCACGGTTGGAGGGTTTCCTGGGGGAAGCTGGTTGCCTGCAGGCCCAGATGCCCCCCAGTAAGAGAGTTTCCTGGCGACTCTGGTGGGATGGTGTCAGGGAAGCCTGTGGTCAGCCCAGCCCGGGTTAGGACCCCATGCCAGAACCAACCAGTGTGGCCAGTTAGGAGATTAGATACTCTAGCCAGGCTGGGTTGTGGGTCCCCCAGAGTTTTTATAAAGGTCATCACTTCAAGCCCTAGAATGAAAATCTGTAGATAGGATTCTGGTACTCAAGTTAATTGACTTGTTAGTGGCCAGGTTGGGATTTTGAGTCGTCTTTTCACGCTAAAAAAGAATCACTAGATTTTGTTAAACATGAAAGGAGCACTCAATCACATTTTAGCCTAAAGACATACTTACAGAAGTGGCAATTGCTTCGAGGCAGATTAACGCTGAATAAATGGTCAGGAGACATCTAAGAAAGGTGTGCATGTCCTGTCCCCAGATTTGCAGGGCCAGTCCTTCTAGTCCTGAAATACCCAGCACGTTCTGACACCAGGTATACCTGCCTGCTAACCTTGGAGCACTCTCCTCCCTGGCGCCACTTGATTCTTCATTTGGAGTTGGACAGTGGTCAGGTGGATTTGGTGTCCTGCACTTCATTGGCGGGCATAGTTCAGAGACCAAATGCAAATGTGTCACCCGACCCAGGAAACCCTCAGTAATGGGTTGAGGGTGAGAGATGGTGGCCATGAGCGGACCTTTTTTCTCTCCATCCCTGCCTGTCCTCGCTCCCTCCAACTCCGATGGGGCCAGAGATCCCTGCCGCAGCTACTGTGTGCTGTTTGGTCCTGAGAGGACCTATTAGGCTGTCAACCTGTTAGGACAGATGCCCGACAATTAAGACGGCCAGCCGCCAGCTGCGTCTCAGAATTCAGAGTGCTGCCTCCTGGGTGCGTCACTTCACGTCGTCGCTTCACGGGCAGCATAACCATTGTGCTGGTTTCACTGCTCACTGAAACCTGAGACCTGGGCTCAGTTGGCCATTGATAAATGTTGAGGCCTTGAGGTTATTTCCCCAGATATTTATTATCTCAGATTATAGTCTTTTTACTCTGCTTACTCTGGTGCTATTCCACTGTCAGAAAGTAAACCTCACTCAAACATATGGTCTGATTTTTTTTTTCCTTTTTCTTTCCTCTGTGAAAGCCGCACCATGAAACTCTTTATTAGCTCATCAAAGTCGTGTCTTTCACACCCAGTGGCCATGGCTCTTTAATTCTCTTCTTCACACTCAGGAGTATATGGTTCACTCATTTCCCTGATTATTCCCACTCCATTGACACTTGAGAGGAAAACATTTCAAGTCAGAGTCCTCACAACCAGCCGTGTTGTAAGGGCTTGCCTGAGATCCAGATCTCAACCTTTATCGCGAAGGTGTGCACGTGTGCCAGGCCCCATGCTGGGTTCGCAGATACAGAAATCACAAAAGACAGGGCTCCTGTGCATAGAACGTGGACCAACCTGGTCACTCAGTCCGTCTATGTCAGCAGGTGCTTTGCGTGTAGCCTTTGCTTAAAAGGTCTCAGCCACGTGACAAAGGCAGTGTGACGGATTTTATTAAAAACATTTCTGAATCTATCATTCCAGACATTATAAAATTTTTTTATCCTCTTAGGAACATCCCATGGAAGGCTACATGTATGTGCTGGTGAGACTCAGTACTCATTCTGTTTAATATTTTTGGTGATCATAAAGCTTTAAATATTTGATTTCTGAAAAATTTAGTGAATAAGAAGCTACAGCTTCTCTTTTGGAAGTAGGCATAGTATGAATTTTGAATAAGTAATAAATAAAGCAGATGACTGAGCTGATTTTTAATTTGTTTGATCTTTTAAAAATAAGACAGGACATCAAGGTGAAGGCAGCACCCTCTTTGTTTGGGAGATTAACTGGCCCTCATGAGAGCAGTGACAGCTGCTTGGGGGAGAGACTGGCCAGAGGGCTGGGGTGCAAAAGTTGACCTGTTTGAACTTTGAACCACGTGACTGTATTACCTATTCAAAAGAATTAAATACTGAAAAAATAGTAATTTAAAAGTTCTGGAAGACCAAAAATAGAAGTAATAGTTACTTCTGAAAATGAAGGATGTTTTTTTGCTGATCTATATTTTTAAATATTTCTACAATAAATAATGTTTTAGAATTTTAAAAAGTTATTTTACTACAGAAAAGGAATTGTTTTAACCTGGTTAGAAGCAAAGCATGCTTAAAATGTCTTTTCTGTTATGATTTAGCAGTGATATTGGTATACAGGAACCCTTTATCCTATTTCAGAGTTAATTTAGCATTTCACTAATACCTACTTTATGTTTACCTTTGAAACTGTTTTGAGAGGTACTTGAAAAAATGAGTGAAATAAGTACATAGACTTTTTTTTCCCCCAAATCGGGGTAAACATTGAGTGCAGTCCAGGAAATGGGTTTCCTTCTTGAGTGGAAAATCTGCCCTGCCCTCTGTGTCAAGGTTCTGTGTCAGAGTCATGGCATTGAGAGAACATCCATTCCACCTTTAGCTGACTCCAGAGTGTCCTCAGAATAAAAGATAATGGTCATAAACTCACTTGTAAAGGGTCAGAAACCTCATACGTCATAGGTGCAGAAGAGCCTGTCGTGGCTGCTTCTGTGAGTGAGGCTGCATTTCTATGCACGTGTCAACAGCCCTGTTCTCGTACCTTCCAGGAGCTAGGGACGTCCATGTCCCTTTGGCAAAAGTTCCCCAGGCAGGCCAGCAAACATGTCAGTGCTAAGGTCATTTGTTACTGTTCAGAGTCATTTAAATGGCCCTAGTCTTTGGTCTTTTATTTTAATTTTTGCTTGTTTTGGGGACCAAACTGGAGTAATTGAAAGTGCATGTGGAAAACCAAGCAAACTGGAATAGCTAGGGAGACTGCAGAACAGACAAGCTCGGGGTGGGGCCTAAAACAACACAAACCTCAATAATTAAAACATTATGATAGTGGTACATGAATTGATCATAATAAACAGTACATAATAGTGTCCCCACACCAGTGATGGAAACATGGTGTTTGATGTCAGGGCAGCTGGGAAGCTGTCTCCAGAAGTTCAAGTCAGACTCACACATCACACTGCAGGCAGGGGGTTGGAAGAGCTTAAAATGTAAAATCTAAAACCGTGAAGGTAGGAAGAGACTGGAAGATTTACCTGGAAGCTCAAGTGGGGCGTGCCTTGTTTCCTTTCATCAACATACCAGGCAACATAAATGAAAGACTCAGAATCTGATACAGAAGGATAAAAATTTCTATGCTGAAAAACTTGTCAAAGGACAAATGGCCAAATATGAGAAATATTTGCAGTTTATATCACAAAGGTGAATCAGAACGACCAGAAATTGAGGAAAAGACCAACACAGAAAATGCTAGAAAATAGGCGCTGGATGAAGAATGGGAACAGACCCTTCACAGAAGAGCACATGAGCTTGTTAAACAGAAAAATTCTCACCTTACTGATCATAAAAGAAAAGCAACTAAGACACTACTATTTGCCTGGCAGTTGGCAAAGATCTCAAAACCTGATCATGCTTGTTGGCTGGGATGTGAGGATGTGAGGACCACAGCCCTTTCCTAGGACTCAACCAGCATTCCCACTACAGCAGGCCCGGTGGCTCTGGGAACTTCCCCTGGAAACACACAGTGAAGCAGTGGATGCGACGATGACTCTGCTGTGAGGCTCTGAGCGATAAACTCTGAAGAGAGGAGGAGTGTCTTCTAGTATCTTCTAAACATGCCATCAGAAAGAGCAGGGGTCCTGTGTGCTCTGCCACCACTCCTGTTAAACATGAAGGAGACATAGTGTTAGTATTTGTGACACAGCGTTGATGAGAGGGGTCTTTGTTCACTTCTGACTGTGTATTCTGCCCTTGAACCTTGCGAACACTTCACACATTCAAGAGAATAACGACACTGGATTTTAAAAACATCTTCGAGGGCTAAAAACACAAGCACATGCTGCTTGGGCCTAAACAAGCAGAAGTCGAGCTGCTTCCCCAGACCTCAGATGTGCGTGTGGCCCAGGCAAGGCCTTGTGAGGTCCCCCTGAGAGCAGCCTCCCCCTCTGGAGCCGCCCTGGCACTTCCCTGCAGGTGCTTCTGTCCCCATTCCTATCCAGGCTTGGGACACTTTAGAATCCTGCTTTCTTCGCTGCATGGATGGAGCTGTAAGCAGCTTATCACCTGACTTTTAGGGCGAACTTCAGTCAATGATGGGAGTCAGTCATAGGCGCTCCCCGTGGAAGGGAGTGCACGTGGGGTGGGCTCCATGCCAAGTGGGTGCTCCTTCCTCGGTCCAGAGGCTGTAGTCCTCACACGGTGTCCCTGCGCCTGTCTGGTCTTCATCTGTCTCCTTCCAGAGACACTGGTCATGCTGCCTTAGAGCCCATCCTAGAGGCTTCGCTTTAATGTGATCGCCTCCCTAAAGACCTTGTCTCCAGTCACAGTCACACTGTGAGGCTCTGGGGGGCTGGGACATCCACGTACGTGTTTTGGGGATGCAGTTCAGCCCACCTTACACTCACCGGCTCTGTGTCTTGTCTCCTGTTCTCAGGACCAGGTAATGTACGAAGCCCTGCAGAGGTCCCTCAGCCGGTGACCCCACTTCCGACCTGACACTGTGTACGTGTGTTCTTCTCAGAGTGACGCGGCCCGTTCCAAGCTGAAGATGCTTCCCATCTGCCACCCGTGCGTGGGAACACCCTCCCCTCTCTTTATGTAAAACATGTTTAACTGTTGAAATAAAATCACTGATAACTTTTTTAAATAAAATGTTTATTTTGAATCATTCTTGACTGCTGTGGAAAAGTTGCAATCACAGTAAAAAGAGCTTTTATCCCATAAGCATCTGAAGTACGTTGCCAACCTGAAGCTGCTTTACCCCCAAATACTTTGTTACCTGCCGCCAGGACACCCCCACAACCACCTATCAATCAAGAAAGCAGCCGTGAGACCTGCTGCCCGGTGGCCTCGGGCCCCTTCCAGGTCTCCAGCTGCCCCGGCTGTACCCTCCTGTGGAAGGTGCTGGAAACCACGTAAGTGTCCCCATCATCCTCAGACTCAGCTGTGTCCTTTTGTCGTCCTCCTCACACGACCCCTGCAAGGCTTCCACAGGTCACAGCTGCATCCTGAAAGCCTTGGTTTGTGCTGTGTTCTGCTGCTACTCGTTTACCGTGCTGCTCACAGTGGGGTCCGTGGCTGTAGCCTCTCCCAGAGTCTCCACTCCTCCTCCCGCTCCAGAAGTGTTTCTGCTACTTTTAAGATGGAATTGATGATGAACTGGAGAAAATATGAATAGATAAAAGCAAACCTGGCAGATAAAACAGCCTCCTTTTTATTCAGGAGCTCACGGGAGCACAGCAACCTCTAACATGACCCCTCCCGCAGGTGCCGTGGCTCAGGGAGGGGTGCGGAGAGGACGAGGCTCTGAGACCCCAGGGGGAGGACACAGGAGCAGCAGAGCAGCATCGTGTGCTAGAGATAATGAGGGATGACAGGCAATTAATTCAAGAACAGGAGGTCTCAGGCCCTAAATTTGAGTAGTAGATTTGACCGTTCTTGCAGCCACATGGAAGGAAAAAGGCCACCTGGCAAATCATGTGTGCTGGACATGAGAAAAGGCAACGATTTTCCTGACACTTGAATGTTAGGTCTGAACACTCCTCCTTGTGGTAGTTGAGCTCAGGCTGAACAAAATACAAAGTGTGAATGACCGGACAGGCCGAGTGTCCTTGAACCTCACTGATAGCTGGTGGACAGCAGACGCTTAGCAGGTGGAAGACTAACCCTCTAGAGTCACAGTGGATGTTGCCAGCGCTTCTCCAGAAGGAAGGAAAGGTGGTGTCATGTAAGCACGATGTACAGGCTACACACGGTCATGAGTTCTTGGCCCCAGCTCACAGTGAGGGTGGGGGGTTAGATGGCACCTCCATTTCATTAGATGGAAGTGAGGTCAAGAGCTCGTTCACAGTTGCCTACGAATACAGAACACTTGATGCTCTAGTTACACCTGCCCAGCTCTTATTCCTCTTGTGAAAAAGACCCAGTCCTTTGTTCAGAAACATCCGGAATTCTATCCTGCTCTTTACATGTGGAGACACTCCATGGTCTCCATGAACACTTGGTGCTGGTGACCTCAGAACGCCTCACCCAGGCTGGGGTGTGTGGCACGAACAGCAATAGTCCCACACGGTCTGTTCACCCTTCTTCCTCTGGTGACAAGGTGGGCCGAGAACAGTGACCTGACCTGGCCTGCATAGCTGTCAGCTGGGGCAGCCTATGTGGAAACCTTGCATCTGAGCCCGTAAGCAGAGTCTCTGGGATCGTCCCCAAAGACCGCAACTGGTGTCGGAAAGAAGATCCTGCTTGACTTCTTAATGCCACCTTTCCCTTCATGGGGCTGTGCTCTGTGATCACAAACAGCTTCTACCAAGTACCTGGTAACATTCTGGCGGGCCGCAGAGCTGCAGGATGTAAGAAGCCAAGGTCTCTGGGCATCTGTGAGCAGTTTTCTCAGACTGATGGACCGGACCTTTGTCTGTCTTAAGCCATTTATATTTTGGTCTCTGTTAAAGCAGCCAGACTAATAATGTCCTAATTAACAGTGTTCAGACCAGGAAGAGGCAATTGCAAACCAGCATGAGCAGACCTCTGAGACGGTTAGAGGAGGGGTGGGGTCACAACGGGGCCGGGGAAGTTCTTCCGAGAAAGTGAGGTCTCAGTTGAGCCCTGAAGCTGGGACAGAAATACAGGAGAGGAAGGAGCCACGTGAGCAGAGAACAGACCTTGGGCCAGTGTCCCTGGGGAGCAGGTGGGTGCTCCCTTTCGTTCGCAGTTTATTGCCATAAACAGGTCTAAGTCATGTCCACAGGAGGATCTTATTTCCAAAAGCTCAGAGTTACCTAACTACCTAATTAGCTACCTTGTCACCCAGTGAGTTTTTGACTCATGCATCCGTGTGACAGGTGTCTCTCTGTCCAGACTCTGCTGCCTGAACTCGAGGACTAAACACATTTGGACACAGTGTCTGGATGAAACTCTTACTTGGAAATTGTCCTATTCACATTCCAAAGCTGAGAAGCCACAGATCTAGTAGAAGATGGTGCCCTCATCACTCAGACGCCATCCATGGTTCCATTGCTCAGTATCTGTGAGACCCGTGCCAATCACTAGTATCAATGTTTTCCCTTTTACTTTCAGCTTATTTTTGTAAAAGGTCAGACAGAAACATGCAATTAAATACTCAAGCCTTGAGGTGACTGGGTGGCTCCTTCGGTCCGACTTTGGCTCAGGTCATGATCCCATGGTTCGTGGGTTCGAGCCCCACGTCGGGCTCTGTGCTGACAGCTAGCCTTTGAGCCTGTCTTCGGATTCTGTGACTCCCTCTCTCTCTGACCCTCCTCTCCTCACGCTGTCTCTATCTCTTTCTCTGATACATACATACACACATACATACATACGTACTCAAGCCTTCAGTCGTCTGATGCCCACCCTGGCTCTGCTGCTGAGCTTCCCGCCCGTCTGGTCTCCTCACCCAGCCAGTGCCTGGCGCACGAGGCATGTTCAATGAACATGAATTCTCCAGTCTCACAAGGCCGTTGCACATGGACTGCTGTTTGGCACACGGCCCCTCCACATGGGGACTTGACATGTGGATTCAGCGGTCATAGAAATCTGACTTTGTCGTATGGAAACCGAGAGAGGGACACATGAAGAGCCTATATCCCAGCAGCACACTCCTGCATGTCCACCCGATGGAAACCCGTACACGTGTTCACCAAACAGCAGCAAAGTCCATCCCAGACCAGAACCGGGGCCAGCCCCAACACTCATCAGCAGTGGAGCAGACTGTCGTGTTTCTGGCCAATGTGATGCGACCCTGCAACCACACAGGCGATGATCTCAGATCCTGAGAGTACGAAGACCTGGTGCATCCTGCTCGTGAATGTGTCAAGTTCAAATAGGCATGGATGCCATTAACAGTTGTGATGGTTACTCCTGGGGTGGTGGTGCTTGGAAGGGACCTGGACCTAGGGCCCAGCACATGGGCGCGTGTTCTCTGTGGAGAGTCCTTGCTCCCTGTGCTGGGCTCTTTCCTGTATATTCACTTCAGTCAAAAAGTTAAAACTAATGTCCCAGTTTTCCCTGTAATTCACAATCCTTTATCTGAAGTGATTTATAATAAACATCTTGAGGGCGCCTGGGTGCATCAGTTGGTGAAGCATCCAAATTTGGCTCAGGTCATGATCTCATGGTTCGTGGGTTTGAGCCCCACATGGGGCTGTGTGCTGACAGCTCAGAGCCTGGAGCCTGCTTCAGATTGTGTCTCCCTTGCTCTCTCTGCCCCTTCCCCACTCATGCTCTGTCTCTCTCTGTCTCTTTGTCTCTCTCTCAAAAATAAAACATTAAATTTTTTAATTAAAACTTTTAATAATAGAAAACATATTAAAGATTAAGAATAGAGCATCAACACCGAAAGTGGGGTTACTTTAAAGAACCGCGAAGAGCCATGTATGCCCAAGGCTGAGTTAACCTTCCTTTCCCCCCGAGACTCCAGGTGCTTTGCTCACACTGTCCTCCCATCCCACAGGTGGTGAGAAACTGAGGTAAAGAGGAAGGGAGTGTTAGTTAGCCTGACACCAGCGCCATTCTCTGCTCTCAGGAGCAGAAGGTGAGCCACCGAGGGCATGTGGACAGAAGTTGCCATCTGGATGGTTTCACTTCTTGGGCGTCGACATGACTGTGCAGCTCAGTGAGCCTTACCCGGGGACAGGAGGGAGGCTTGGCAGGATCGGGGCTCTCGGGCGTGGAGGCAAGAAGTACACGTTCTGTCACAGCCCAGAACATTCTGTCTCCCAAGACCACAGCACATCTCAGAACAGAAACTCGAACACGGATCATTCCCTCTGTCCCAACAACGCCTTCTCTTCTGCCCGTTGTCTTTCCCGCCCACACTTGCAATCTTGAAGGGAGCTGCCCATCTTCCGAACAGTGGTGAGGCCCTGCTTCCGCAGGAGTGTTTCTGAGAGCTCCTCCAGACGCTGCCCTGACGGTGCCTGTCCTGTTCCAGCCTTGAGCACTGTCACACAGGGTCACCCTTCCAGAGCTCTTAATTCTTCCTGTTGACACGGAGCAGGGCCAGCACCCGGGTCCTCTCAGCCCTGGCCCCAGATCCAGCGAGCCTTCCTCCGTGAGGAAGAGGAGGAATTGCTAAAGCCGGGTGCCTGAGGAGCACGTGTGGTAGGAGCGCGGCGGGATGACGCTGAGCAGGGACGGGCCAAGACACGATGAAACCGTCTGCCCCTCAGTGGACCCTGGTGGCCACCTCTCCCCGTGGTCCCTCATTACCATCCTAAAACCTGTGCCCAGGGTGGAGGTTTAACCTGTCAGTCACACGCAGCTCGAGGAGAAGCAGGACTTTTAAGTGCCCAGGTGCTAGTAAGTCCCGCCTCTATGTCCCTACCCCCCTGACTTCGGGGACACATGCTGACCCGTCTCTGCGCCCCTCCGGACCCCACCCCCCGCAGCCTCGGGGACACATGCTGACCTGTTCCTGCCTTCCTCCCGATCCCCTCCCCCAACCTTGGGGACACATGCTGACGTGTCCCTGCCTTCCCTCCTGACCCTCCCTGACCTCTCCTTGGGGACATACTGACCTATCCTTGCCTTTTCCCCTGACCCTCCCTGACCTCTCCTCGGTGCCCCAGTAAATCCCTGCCTGGAACAGCCATCAGCCTCTCATCACTTCTGCTCTGTTTGGTCACAGTGTCACTTCTCAGATTAATACCTCCAATGCCCTCTTACACAGGGACCTTTGTGATGTGACCCCAGCTTCGGCCCCTGTCCTGTCCCCTCCCCCGACCACGTTTGTTGCCACTCCAGTGAAGCACATTGTTCTTTCACTTGGAACTGCTGCTGGGATGTCCCCGCTCCCTGGAACA
>NW_027532592.1:4383095-4422889 GCF_008692635.1 Crocuta crocuta
CCCCCCGCCGCCCGGGCCCCCGCCCAGTCCCTCCCTTCAAGTTCTGTGCAAACTGCGCTTTGTGCCCGCTCAGACTGTGGCGCCCATGCCAGATCAGCTCTAAGTGCTGGATCCATGTTCTCCGTGTTAATTCAACAAACACGTGTTGAGCACCTGCCTCATGTCTGCTGGTTTTCAGATGCCTCGACTCTTCGCAGCTCACGAAGAGCTTCCGATGTCAAAGTAGCCATCAGACCTTCCAACCCCTGCTTCCAGCTTAGAGTCACTTATTAACTATAGTATTTCATATGCCTGCAGGGCACGGGCTTGGAGCATCTGTGCTTTAACACAGAATGTCACGGCTTTGTCATTTCTCCAAAGGAAGGTGAACTATAGACATAATTTTACTAAGACATCAAAACTGAGGAATATGGTATCTTTTTATATTTTAGAAAACTGAGGCACAGAGAGGTTAAACAGATTTCCCTTGGTCACACAGCTAACAAGTGGCACCTGGGAATTCGAACCAAGACTGACTGAACTCTAACCCCTCTGTCTTACATCCTACTGGCTGCTTTGTTAGGAAGTCGAGTTCTGTGTCTTGTCTCCTGTGTCTGTAAGACGTTCTGCCTCTAGTGTGGCTGGGAACAGTGATAATGTTTTTAAAATAATGGATAGTGTTTCTTAAAACTCAAGCAACTAGTATCAGAAGCCTCTAGGCGGTAGCCGCCCCGTGCATTCTCCAGTTGTGAAAAACAGCTGCCTGTTGAAATGGCTGTCAGGTTTGTAGGTCAAGGTTTATGAGGCAAGATGTAGCCACAAACCAAAAAACAAGAACAGCGAGGATAGAGCTGAATGTGTGATTAGCTATTTCCTATGGAAACTTCTGAACATGTGAGAGAATAGTGCTTGGTTAACCCATAAACAGCTGCCATTTTGCAGATCAAGCACAGCAGTGTCACCATCACCTGGTCCAGACACAGCAATGTCACCCTGGTCCAAACAGGGTGACCCCCCACGTGCCCCACATTCAACTTCTCCATCGATGAGCTCGTGCCCAGTCTCATTCCATCTGTCCTTCCCTCAAGTCTCCCCACCTGGATTATTGCAGAGTGAATCTGAGACAATGTATCATTTAATCCAGATGTATTTCAGTTCAGTGATTTTTAAATAGATAATGGGGGCGGGAGAACTAGCTACCCTATTGTCCAGGCTCAGGAGTAAAAGATTTAAGAAAATGGGCGAATGTTGAAGCCCAGGGACAGTCAAGAATGTGCCCACCTGTCCTCCGTGTAATCAGAAGCGGTTTCTAGATACCGGAGAATGATGGATGTGTCTCCTCCAGGGCCTCCCACCGTGGGGCTGAGCTCAAGCAGCGCACTACCATTTGGATTTCGTTTGGGAAAATATTACCTGCAGTTGGTTTTCAAAACTTCTGGATTGTAATGCTGCCAAAGGCCTGTGAGAGTCTGTCAGTGTTTCTCAACTCCGTGATACAAGAATTACCTGAGGTTTTTCAGATGTAAACGGCCCGGGCCTTGCTGCGGATCGTGTTGAATAAGAGTCCCCGGGTGGGACTTGGGGGACCTGCACATTCGATCTCCCCGGGGAGGACCCCTAAACCCCCATCCTTGCAGTTTAAAGGTGGGGAACCCAGGAACAAGCTGACCAAGATCACGGTCAGTGGTGCCCAGGGATGGGGCCCGAGTCCTCTCCTATGACCACAGACGCCTCCCAGCCTTGAGATGGGGAGATGATGACATGGACCTGATCTGAGACTGCTTTTACCCCCAGCCGCACACTGGCAGGGACAGAGCAGACGCACATGGGCCGTGGCTCAATGCCCCTCCTCCAAGGCAGAGCAGGCCAGTGAGACCCTGTCCCCTGATGTGGGAACAAAGGCAGAAGGAAATGGCAGATAAAATTAAATTTCCTTATAACCTGCAGCCCAGTAACAGATACTTGAGGCAGGCAGAGTAAAATGTTTCTCCAGGAACTCCCAACTCTCCTCATGCTTTGTTAGAGGGGAAAACAGCCTTAGCTTGACAAGAGCCAGGCCTCCAGGATCCTGTGAATCTTTCAAATATGCAAGTCCTTTCAGAAACTTCTGTCTTTACCTCCCCCAATTCTATAACCAGTCACTCCTCACGACCCCAGGGCGGCTCTTCCTGCCCCCGGGTCCTGTCCCCTTGCTTTAATAAAACCACCTTTTTGCACTTAAGAAGAATTTTGAAGAATTCTTTCTTGGCACCGGCTCTGAACCCCAGACCTTCAAACCTCATCAGTGTGCCCTGTGGAGGGTGCCTGGCACCCAGGCCTCCCTCCAGGGTCTGGGCAGTAAGAGTGGCTACCCCAGCACTGGACGCACGCCCATCTGAGCCTGTGCAGAGGGCCTGAGGTTTCCATTCACCGCTTCCTGAAGGTTTTCCACCAGCGGGCCAGCGCTCACCTAAGTTCTTCCAGGCTGGGACTTGCCCCTCCTAGTCTTCTGCCACCCCATCCGCCCTGGTAGTTTCTCACGAGCCAAGTGGCAGGCCCGCTTCTGGGAGCACCCGCCCCCAGGAGGCGTGGTGGGTCCCAGCCCCCAGGTGCTGTCTTGTCTACTTCCACCCCTTCCACCGTTCAGGAAGACATCAGGGTGCGCTCCACCAAAATGAGGAGGAACACCAAGGAACAGAAGATGGGGGGACAGAGAGGGGGGGCTGGGGGCCCAAGGGAGGCCGCCTGACCAGCCTGCAGCAGCTCACAACACAGACCCGCCACAGGGCATAACCACGGAGCAAACGCAAGCCTCCCAGGCTTTTGAACATGAACACAGTGCCACCGACTGCCTGGCCACTTCTCTCTGCCTATTCTCTTCTGTCCCTTCCTTGGAGAGCCAAGTGCCTGGCTTCCCGAGCACCCGAGTGCACGAATTTCCACGTGTGGCAGCCAGCGAGTCTGGAGGCAGAAAGCCCGGAGCAGCGCACTCCCTGCGAGCTTCTGAGCACGTATGCTCCTGCCGGACAGGGAGCGCCTTGTCCACACTGCGCTTGCCACCCACCTCAGGGGCCCCAGGGAGCCGCAGGGAGGCGGAGGGGTAAGTCGCGGAGATGTGATGTGTGGCACGGGGAATACTGTCAACAATACTGTCGCAGCACCGTGCGGTGGCAGAGGGTGACCACACTGTTGTGCGCATGACGTGAGTATAATGCCATATGCCAGCTATGCTTCAATTTAAAAAGTTTTCTCATTTAAAAAAAATTTCGTGATAGTAATTTAAAGAAACTCCATGAACGAATGAATGAGAAACATTTTGCAGCAATTTGTCTTCCTCCCTCCTCAATGATTTTGATTTCTGCTTCCTCGAAAGGCTCAATAACACTTCTCCTTTTTTATTTGCATTATGATTTATTTTATTTTGTTTTATTTCACAGTTTAGTGTCAAGTTGGTTTCCATATAACACCCAGGGCTCATCCCAACAAGTGTCCTCCTCCATGCCCGTCTCCCCCCTTCCCCTCAGTTTGTTCTCAGTATACAAGAGTCTCTCATGGCTTGCCTCCCTCCCTCTCCCCAACTATTTTTCCCCTTCTCCTCCCCCACGGTCCTCTGTTAAGTTCCTCCTAATCCTCCTATACGTGCAAACATGTGGTATCTGTCCTTCTCTGCCTGACTTATTTCGCTCAGCATAACACCCTCGAGTTCCATCCATGTTGCTACACATGACCAGATGTCATTGTTTCTCATTGCCATGTAGTATTCCATGGTGTAAATAAACCACATCTTCTTGATCCATTCATCTGTTGAAGGACACCTAGGCACTTTCCATGTTTTAGCTATTGTGGAGAGTGCTGCTATGAACATTGGGGTCCATGTGCCCCTATGCATCAGCACTCCTGTATCCCTTGGGTAAATTCCTAGCAGTGCTATTGCTGGGTCACAGGGGTGTTTTTTGTTAATTTTTTGAGGAATCTCCACACTGTTTTCAGAGGGGCTACACCAGGTTACATTCCCACCAACAGTGTAGGAGGGTGCCCGTTTCTCCACATCCTCGCCAGCATCTAGAGTCTCCTGATCTGCTCATTTTAGCCACTCTGACTGGCGTGAGGTGGGATCTCAGTGTGGTTTTGATTTGTATTTCCCTGATGAGAAGGGATGCTGAGCATCGTTTCATGTGTCTGTTGGCCACCTGGATGTCCTCTTTGGAGAAGTGTCTGTTCATGTCTTCTGCCCATTTCTTCACTGGATTGTTTGTTTTTCAGGTGTGGAGTTTGGTGAGTTCCTTATAGATTTTGGATACTAGCCCTTTATCTGATATGTCATTTGCAACTATCTTTTCCCATTCCGTCGGTTGCCTATTAGTTTCATGGATTGTTTCCTGTCCGTGCAGAAGCTTTTTATCTTAATGAGGTCCCAGTAGTTCATTTTTGCTCTTGATTCCCTTACCTTTGGAGTCAATAACACTTTTTCATGGAGAACTTCAGAACAAGAGAAAAGCAAGGGAGAGATTGACACAAAAGGCAGGGTAGTGGTCTCCTCTGCAGGGACAGGGTGTGGAGGGGGGATGCCCAGGGGTCCTCTGTGGTGCATGTGCCCTGCTCCGTTCTTGTTTACCCACTATTGAAGTACAATTGCATAATGGGGTGCCTGAGTGGCTCAGTTGGTTGAGTGTCCGACTTCGGCTCAGGTCATGATCTCACGGTTTGTGGGTTCGAGCCCCGCATCAGGCTCTGTGCTGAATGCTTGCTCAGAGCCTGGAGCCTGTTTAGGATTCTGTGTCTCCTTCTCTCTCTGCCCCTCCCCCACTCATGCTCTGTCTTACTCTGTCTCTCAAAAAGAAATAAATGTAAAAAAAATTTTTTTTAATGAAGTACAACTGCATACAAAATGCTGTACCCACTGTAACAGCTGGATGAGGTTGCAGATAAGCGGCCACCTGTGAACCCATTATGACATTCCATGGCATAAACCTGTCATCTCCTGCCCTCTTCATCAATTTTAGTATTTGTGATAAGAACGCATGACGTGAGATCTACCTGCTTTCTGAGTTTGTAAGCAGACGGCACAGTGTTGTTAACGATGGGCGGTACGTGACATACACATTGTTCATCTTGTACAACGTACAACGTGACTTGACTGGTGACCCCCCCGCCCTTGTTCTGTTGTGATCCTTTAAGTCAGATGCGTACATTTCACTCTCTTTCCTGTATTTGTGACATCTTTCACAAAGGAAGCATTTTTAGAGTCAGGGTTGCTTTTGGGAAACACAGTATGACTGAGATAGTTGCTGAGGGAGAAGTGATCTCAGGTTCAAAGTCATGGAGACAGTTACACGGGCCAGGAACCCTCAGTCTCCCGCCAGCCCTGACTCACTGCATAGATGTGCTTGCCTTTGGGCTGCGTGTGGCACAGACACGTGTGTGCCTGCCTGTTCGCAGGGTGAAGCCCATAGGAGCGCCTTCAGACCCAACAGAATGGTGTCTGCACCTGCCCTTGCACTCCCCAGGCATCAAGCCCAGCAGGCATTTGCTGAGGTGAAAGGGCGCCTGCAGTTGAGGGGCTTCTGGGTGGCCTGGGCGGGGGTGGGTGGTCTGCACGGCAAGGGGATCAGAGACAAGCGCAGGGTCACAAAGCTCAAAGGAGGAGACTCTGGGAGGAGCTCAGGTCTCCAAACTGAAGGACCCCTGTTTGTGTTCACTCGGGGGCTGTAACACGTGGCGGCAGGTAACACCTACCAAGTTCATCAGGGAAGCACATCCTGATGCATGGTAGGCGCTGCCATTGGGCATCCATGGGGCTTCGAACTGGAGACCATAGGGCAGAAGTGTAAGGGGAAGGACAGATTTTGTGAATTTGTTCAGCAAATATTTACCCTGGCAGCGTGAGTCGGGCTGGTGCCGGGCGCTGGCCGTTCTGCTCTGAGCAAACCCAGAGTCCCATGGGCCTGTCCTGGGGGTGGGGGTCAGGTCAGTGAAACGGGCACACAGACACTCACATGCACACGGGGCACATGGGGCTGCAGGGGACGAGTGTGCTGTTGTGTGACGACAGGTGGAAAAGCAGACAGGTGGACAGCGGGACCCTCGGGGCTCCCGTGTGGGGTCAGAGCATCGGCTCACATGGGACCTGCGCGGCCAGAGGAGCAGCCGGCGGGTCTCACCGCTGAAACCTTTCTTTACGGACACAAAGCACAGTTGTGGGCAGTCGGTCTGGGGTTTGATGCTGCTCCATGAGCGGTCGCAAGGCAGAGCCGTGACTCGTCCAAGGAGAGGGGACTCAAGTCCTGGGAGCCTGGCCTCCGGCCCACACAGTGAGGGGGAGCCCAGTGCCAGGTCCACTGACCAACTCATGATACGCTTGCCGCCCACCTTGCTGGCACTACAGGAACTCCTAGAAACGTACGGAAAGGTGACCAATGCCACCCATAATCCCACTACTCTATGACCAGCACCATTAAGATTTTTCTAACGTTTGTGCCTGGTTTAAGTTTTCCTCTGGTCAGAGGTGCTGGGTGGTTTTGTCCCTGATCAACACTTCCTGTCAAGTAGGTCTTGAGTCCCTGCGCGGCCGCCTGCCTCCATCCCTACACTCCCTCCAGGATGAGGGGGTCTTGGGGTACAGATCCCGCTCCTCTGCGGGCCTCCCTGACATCGGGACATCCCCCTGACACCCACCTGGTGTTCACAGAGCACACTGGACAGGCGCCTGAGTTGCACTTTCTTTTTTCTCTCTCTGTTTTTAAATCCTCTCCTTTGCCGTTGATGAAAACATGCAGGACTTTCCCACATGCTCTGTCCATCTGGGCATAACAGAGACACATACACCAGACGGCTGGACGGCAGAAACTGCTGGCCACAGGGCTGGCCACCCACAAGCCCGAGGCCAAGGCACAGGCAGCACAGTGGGCTTCACGTGGAGGCTGGAGGTGGCCACCACATCACCGCATGTCCCACGGCCTCTGGCTCGTGTGTGTGTGTGTGTGTGTGTGTGTGTGTGTGTATGTGTGTGTGTGTGTGTAGAGGACGCTCTGGCACCTCCTCGCCGATTCGGGCAGTGATCCCAGCACGGGGCCCTGATACCATCACAGTGGGGCTGGGGCCGCATCCCCAATCATGGGGGACACCACACCGGGTCCCTCCACCCTGAGCAACTTTGTGGACCTACCTCTTTATCAAGAAGGGGTGAGGTGTGTGAGGCGTGTAAAGTGAGGGCTGCCAGCTAGCTTCCCCGGACCCCAGCTCAGGACCATCTGCCTCACGTCTTGCTCCCTGCACCCGAAGCCCCTGGGAAGACAGTTCAAGGGACGGGAGCAGAGGCCTGACCGGCGAGCGGTCGGTTGGTTTTTCAGCAGAAGTGTGGCGAGCACTGCGGGGCTCCGTGGGGAGCAAGCGCCAGGCAGGGGAGGCGGCCCCTGTGGCTGAGCACTGGGCTGGTTCCTGCAGGGAGCAGGTCTCTGAGAACGACAGTGTGCGCCTGGAGCAGATGCATCAGACCTGAGTTTCGTGGGACATGGGTGAGCACATGAAAACGCAGTATGTTCACAGGCGGCCATTGCAAGGACAGTGGTAACATCGGACGCAGGGCCCACCGTGCTCCAGCATTACCTTGTCGCAAGTAATCGCGTCCACCATGACCCTGAGTCTGATAAGGTTTCGTTCTGAGGTCTGGGGGCTTCGCTTCAGTGTGTATTTTGGGGGAGACAGATCAACCCACAACACATGGCCCGGTTCCTCCGAGGGCCTCAGACAGGGCAGTGCCACCAGTGGCTCCCAAGACTTATGCTTTGTGGGCATCGGGGCACTGGCCCAATGGGGCACAGGTGGAGACCCGCATGGCGGGCATGGGAGTCCCATCTCAAGGGGACATCTCAGGCCTTCAGCTCCCCCCACCCTCATTGGGTAGAAGCCTCCCCGTCTCTGTACCTCAGGGCTTTCTCAGTCCCTGCCCCAGTCCGTGTCCCCAGGAGACACCACCAGCCAGCGTGACAGGATTTGCCAAGTGTGCACACCTCACCCCCTCTCCCCTGAGTCTCTTGTTGTCAGTGCAGACCCAGGAGCAGACAGAAGGACAGATAGACGCAGGGCTTCAGGAGCTGCTCCGAGGTCCCGACTCTGCGGCCACCACAGACGCCCAGGCACGCCCACCCAGGCTCACACAGGGGCCACCTCTGTCCTGACCCCGCTCCCCACTCCCCAGGGTCACCTTCCAGACAGGCTGTTTGTACCCACACTGTGGCCTCAGGTTGGCCCTAGGTGAAACCCTGGCAGCAGCTGGGGAGGAGGGGACCACGGCGCGCCCTGCGGGCTGGGGAGGAAGGGAATCTGCAGAGACACGGGCTCCAGACAGGCAGCCGGAGCCCCAGGAGCAGCCCAGTCCTGGGCGTGTGCGCGGCGGACCCTGTGGCTGGGGCCCCACCAGTGACGGGGGGAACCAAGGCTGCGTCACATGGGGCCTCCAGACCCTGTGTGAGCACACGCGTGTGTGTGTGTGTGTGTGTGTGCTCACACGTATGTGAGTCACATGGGAGGCAGGAAGAAGGTGAGAGGCCCACCTGCTCTTCCCACTTTGGCCGCCCACGCCACCCAACTGCACCCACATGTCTACACTCAAGCACGTTCACGGTGAGCTGGGTTTTGAAAACCTGATCTCATGTGGCCATTCCAGTCCCAGGACGAGAATCCATTCAAATCAGGTAGTTAGGAAAGCAGGCCGTCTCAGCACCGCAGGACCCAGCGCGGAGATCCAAGTGTCATCTAATAATGGAGGCACAGCCTCGCTGCCCGGCCGGGGCCCAGAGGCCCCAAGGACAAGCGGACCTTCCTTGGGGCAGGGGGCATCCCAGCAGACCCTGGCCGCCGCCGGTCCCACAGTCCGTCCCACCTGCCCTGGGAGGTGGACAGAAGGACAGGGAAGCCGCACAGAGGGCTTTGTGCGGGCACAAGGGCACTGCCACGGGTTTTCTTCCGTTGTTCTCTGAGACGTCGACAAGTGCCACAGAACGGCAGTGGCCCGGCCGGGCTCCCTTCCCAGGGTCCCAATCACAGGCCGGGGCTGTGCCCAGGGTTCTGAAGCTGGGTCGGCAGCTGCCTCCCCACCCCTGTCCTGCCAGGCAGAGGAGAAGGCATCTGTGGCCCTCACAGCGTCCCCGTATCCACCTGCCTTTCTTGTTGGCAAACTGGGTCTGGGTCCTGCCTGCTTTTCCAAGAACAACAGCGGGATCACCTCCTCAGAACTGTGTTGTTTGCAAACTGTATGATTCTGAGCCAGCTATTAAAAGCGTTTGGTTTGGGGCGCCTGGGTGGCTCAGTCCATTAAGCACCTGACTTCGGCTCAGGTCATGATCTCGCGGTTCATGGGTTCGAACCCCATGTCGGGCTCTGTGCTGACAGCTCAGAGCCTGGAGCCTGTTTCGGATTCTGTGTCTCCCTCTCTCTCTGGCCCTCCCCTGCTCACGCTGTCTCTCTCTCAGAAATAAATAAAACATAAATAAACAAACATTTTTTAAAAACTTTATAAAAAAAACTTTGGTTAGACGTGCGCTCCGGCCTCGGGAGCACTTTGAGGAGACAGCTTGAAGAACTTACAGGCCACACACCCCAACACCACACAGGGAGACGGGGAGGGCCACATTCCTGGGAGTGACACACCCGATCCTGTCTTTCAGACTTCAGCTGTCAGACTAAGTAGGAAGTGGGCTCTGGATTCAAGGAAAATGTCACAGACTTTGAATTTGTTTCCTTGGCTGCACAATAAGGATGATAGGACTGATAGCTTGTGGGCTGACCCCGTGCCTGCCCCCCCCCCCCCCCACGGCCCCCCCCCCCCCCCCCCCCCCCCCCCCCCCNTGCGCAATATGTAGCTCATGTGCGTCCACTGGCCTCGCCTTCTTAGAAAATTCGTTTGCCTTCCTAACATGTAACTGCAAAATGGTAGAGATGGCCCCGTGCCCTGTCTGGTCGTTTACTCAGCAAACCCGTGCAGAGCCAGGGCAGGGTCTGAGCATCTAGGGCCCCGGGGCCTTGGGCCTGGAACCCTGCTGGGTGGTCCCTAGGGGCTCCAGGACAGTATGTCCTTCTCCCAGGGAGGCAGTGATGTGTGCGGCCCAGCCCTCGGTCGCAGAGGAACATCCTCCCAGTCAGACCCAGGGCCCCACGCTGGTGGCTCAGCGTCCTCCACATGGGAACAGAATGAGAGGGGGGTGCTGAGAGGCAGATGGCCTGGTGCCAAGGGCTCAGGCTCAGAAGGATCTAGTTAAAGTTTGTGGTTCAGCGGCTCCTCGGAGAGCAAGCAGCCGGCCTGACTTTGACTCTCCCTGTCCTGCTGCTTTAACCGAGTTGTCTGATTTGAAAAGAGATGACACAGTAACACGGCTACATGCGCTCAGGACAGAGATTTTCCTAGAGCACGATCACGTGTCTCTGGTCCCTCGAGAAAGGAGCCAACACGGGGATGGGTGGATTGTGTGAGGCTTGGGGCTCAGGATCCATTAGCTGGGTGCCACCTCTATTCCCAAGGGGCCGTGGAAGTTTGGGTTCTACTTGGGTCCATCCTGCAGTCCGGGCCCCTCTAGGAGAAGCCCAGAGCGCCCATCTGGTGTGCGGCCTGGGGTCTGGGGGTCACATGTGCTTAAGGGAGAGAAAGAAACTGTCAGGAATGTAGTGAGTTTGTCATTCAGACTGATTTTTGGTGAACTCTCTTGCTTGTATTTGTCTGTTTTTGATAAGGTAGCAGGAGATTAAGTAACTTTTACAAAATTGAGGGGGCAGAGTTTGAACTGGAGTCTGAAAGTGGGGCACAGTGGGGGGGCACCCTGTGTGTTTCTGACCCCCCCCCTTGGCTGAGGAGAAGCACCGGACTCCTGACCAGGGACCCTGGCTGTGGGTGGCCCGGAGCGGTGCCCCTGGAGTGCCAAGGCATTGGGGAGCCGCGAGGGCCATGGGGCTGGGGGCCCTTTTCCCATCATCACTGACAGCCCCAGCTGGCCAGGTGACATGATATTGGTAAAGACAAATGGCCGTTCACTTGGGGTCTCACTCGGCCCCTCCTGACGGCCTGTTCAGCGACCTTGGGAGGTAGATGAGAGGCTGTACCCAGATCAGCAAACTACTGCTCTACAAGGACTCAGAGCCCAACATCGAGGGCACTGCAAGTCTTCTGGGCTTTCCCACAAAGCCCCCATTCTTTTCCTTTCGCCGGGGCTGCCACAGGCACGTGGGCTGTGAACATGCTCTTTGTGTGTCTGTGGATCCTGCCTTTGGGAGAAAATGCCAGGTGTGTGTCCCAGGCCAAGGAGTGTGTTGTGCCCCCACGCAGCCCTGTGACAGAGGACATGTCTAGGACAGGGTCCCGACCCCTTGCAGAGCCATGCCCGCCTGAGGCAGCAGCTACCTTCCCAACCGCCCTGCTCCTGTGTGTTGGCTCTGTGGGTCATCGTGGGCCATCGGCCACTGTAGGCTGTAGGCCACAAAGCCATGCAGGTGTCCTGTTCTCCCGTGCTCCTTCCCATTCTTCTCTCTTCTCAACCATTCATTAACTTTCCAGCCGCAGTACCCCTGCCTGATCCAACTTGCATGTCCTGCCCTCCTTGCGGTCGGGGATGCCCGGGGAGGCTGGCCTCTGGCCAGCGTGGCTCCCAACCGCTCTCCTCCCCTCTCCTCCCCACCAGCTGCCGCTGCTCCAGGGGCTCGGGCTTCTGAGAGTGGTGTTTCCAGACCTGCCAACACATCCTCGCTTCATTCCACATGACTAAGGCTCCAGCAAGACAGGAAAGGACACATTTCCTCGTCCAGACGTGCAGCCTCCAAGCCAGCAGGGCATGTGCAAGAGCAGGACCAGGCCCTGGCCCGGCCGCTCCGCACACCCCCTCCCCCCACCGTTTCTTCCTGAGAAAGTGTGGGGTTCCTCCCTGCTAGCCCAGCACGAAGTACGTGGCGGTGACCTACAGGCTGCTGTGCGCCCCCCCTCAGCTTTAGCCATGCAGGACCCCCCATTTTAGGGGGGATTTCTGATCCTGCGCACAATCCTCACACCAGAGCATCAGCTCTCCAATTTGGGACCACGTTCTGGCCGTGTCCTCACTGCCTGACGCAGGGCCTGGCAGAGTGCCTGTAGGCTGAATAAGGAAACGCATTTTTGCTGTGAGTGTACATGCCCATGTTCCCGAGTAGCATTTTAGGCCGGCCCTTTCTTCAGCCTCTGCTAAGGTGCTCAGAGGCGCTGGGGTGGGGCCCTCGCCTCACCAGGTGCTCCCCACGCCCGGCAGCCGTGCGCACACTGCCCGCATCTCCTCCGTCCCCTTCCCGTGCACAATGCCCTAGCTTCCAGAGCGGGCGTAAACACTGAGCCTCTGGTAGGCCCGTCTGCAGAGGCGCAGGCTGGAGTCCACATGGAGAGCCTCAGGGGCGGCAGAGGTGCTGGTGGGGCCACCCCGACCCGCCCAGCGTCACCCCCACTGCCACTCTCCCTCCCCCAGGAGAAAGTAGACACAAGCGAGAAGAATCTGAGGAGGCTGGTGGTGGCAGGGGCTCTGGTCTTTCTGACTAAACCCCTTCTGCAACACATTCAAAAAAGCCAAACCCTAAAGAACCAGAGAGTTTAGATGGTGAAAAGTCTAAACTGCAGAGACGCGGCCTGTCCGCAGGCACATAGGGAGCGCGTGCCCAGGCCCTGGAGGGAATTCATTCCTTCCCCTCCATGAGCCAGGCTCCACCGATAAACTGCCCCCTGTGCTGCTCGCGCGGGGCCACCTCGGGCGGTTTCTCAGCGCTGCCAGCCCCTCTTCTCACTTGAACAGCACTGCATGCGTCCGTGGATGAATGTGAAAAGCCGGGTACAGCCCCACATGCCCTCTACCTGTTGCTTTGTTCAAGTTCAAAGACTGTCTCCGTAGGCGGCTCTCCACTTACTCAGCACCCAGCACGGACCCTGCTAGGTCTGGTGGATGGCAGTGACAATTTTTCCTGCCCTCCAGGAGCTACCTACCACCTCATGGGGACACAAACCTCACACTGGTACAGGTGGAATGTGGGGCCATGAATCGTTCGGGGAGTCCAGGAGTGGCGCTGGACTGCTAGGGAGTGGGGACAGGCCGCAAGGGCATGCACCCTTCCCCGGAGCTCCCCAGGCCCCGGGCCCGGCCCTCCAAGTCAGAGGCCACTCTTGGGAAAAGTCATTGCCAGGGACAGAAAAGGGGCTGCTTGCTTAGGAGACCCAGGCAAGGACAGGTGACGGGACCGTCAACCCCAGGACTGGGGAAGGGTGAGCGGTGCTCACTGCCGCCCCGTGGTGACGGGGCTGGGAAGAGTCACAGCGCGCGAGCATGAGGATCCGGGGACCCTCAGCATGCGTGGCTGAGTCCTGCAGGCAAGGACAATGGGAGAGAGGACACAGCAGACAATGCACTGGGTCCAGGCGTGCTTCACAGACGGTGGGGTAACCTGTTCCATCCCTGCCCTCAACTGTTTTGCCTGATGGTTCTTTAAGCAACAGTTGGGGTACCAGGGATTTCCAGGCCGGGAGGGCCGGGAAGGGAAAGCAAAGTACCACGGGGGTGAAATGAAGTCTGCCAAGCAGGTTTGCCGGCCCTGCAGAGGCGAGGCCTCTGCTCTCACCCTGAGCGGGGCGAAGCCAACACTCCGGCTGGTGGTGATGGAAGAGGAATTTCCTCACATCTCACAGCTGAGGTGCCTGAGGGCTGTGTTGGGTACTACTTGGCTTCTTGATGCCACATATTGTCTTTAGAGACTGCTCTGTATTACACTCAATTCATGCAGGTGACAGTTCAGGGAAACAGGGCTGCCAGCCTGACGGCCCGTGACGCCGGCCGCCTGCTGCCGCCCACCCCCCTCCTCCCACCAGATCGCAGCCGACTTCCGTGCCAGTGAGAGGACGTGAGACCTTCCCAGCTCAGCTGCTTCTAACTTGAGAGTCTGTGAATCTGAAAAAGGAAGTGAAATGTTGGACGTGATTAAACTCAGTACTTTATTTATGAACAGGCTACGAGGATTCAGCAGTATGACAGAAGTTCCATGTACAAGAGTAGAAATTAAAAATCCAGCTTACAGGGAAAGAGATTTCCATATCTTTTTTTTTTGGAGGGCAGAGACATTTTGAAGTAGACTCACCCCAGTACTGTATTAGATGAAGACAGTCAAGTATGAAAATGTCACAAACACCACTGTGATTAATAGCTCAGTTTATTAGCTGTTTTAATAAAGTACAACTTTATAGTGAAAATAATGTACTAGAAAGAGCTTTTTTTAAAGCTTTTTTATGATATGCTTACAAAACCTCAGCGGCCAGGGAAGATTTCCCCCACAGTGACACAGCACACACGTCTCCTGTGAGCACAGCGGAAGACAGCCAGGTGGGCTGGCTGTTGACAGCCAGGTAAGCTCCTGGTGGCGCAGGGATCAGGCGCGGACACTGTAAGAGGGGCTTCTCAAAGTCGTGGCCCCGGATTACTAATGCAGAAATGCCACTTTTCAGCTGTGGTGAAGTTTCACAGAGGACCTTCCTTCGGCTGTAGTGACACTTACTCCAGTTCCACCTTGCCTTTCTGGTGCCTCTTCATCCTCGAGTAGGGACTCACTGTGTCATCCATCACGAAGTCGTACAGGACTTTGATCCAGGAGTTGTAGTGGGGGAGACTGTCATAGTACTCGGCTGCGATCTTCCTCACCTACGAGGGCAAACACACAGCAACAGGGGTGGTGAGCGATGACCGAGTGCGACTGAACAGGACAGAGCAATGACGGACAAAAACAGAAACCACAAGGCCTTCCTCCCTCCTGAAAGCAAACCCAGAAAGGCAGCAGCTTCGGGAATTCTAACATAAGGCACTTTGCGTTTCAACACCGAAATACACTTGACCCTCTAGGATTTCGGACTCTTTCCCATCACACTCTGAAATGTGTATTTTCTTTTTCTTTTTTTAATTTTTTAAAAATGTTTTATTTATTTCTGAGAGAGAGAGAGAGAGAGAGAGAGAGAGAGAGAGAGAGAGACACAGCGTGAGCAGTGGAGGACGCAGGGCTCGAACCCACGAACCGTGAGATCATGACCTGAGCCGAAGTCGGATGTTTAACCGACTGCACCACCCAGGCATCCCTGAAGTGTGTATTTTCAATAGGTGAGCTGTATATGTGAACTACAACTCAATAAAGTGTTCAGAAAAAACCTTGTCACACACATCTATTAATGACGTGCTAGTCACATGCACTGTCACTACTCCATAAATACCAGCTATCTGCGGAGCAAACAGAACGCTCCCTGAGACGCACTGGACACAAAGGGCAGAAGGGGGAAGACGACCACAGCACCGAGGACGCAGACAAGTGTAAGGAGCTCCAGAGTAAGGTGCATCCCCCACTGCATGCAGCAAGCGGAAACCAAGCGGACGCTACTGAGCGTTAGACTGTACATCAAGTGAACCTGAACCGAGCCATGTGTGCTGGGGACTGGTCAAGAAACTTGTGAGTTCAAGTACAGCTGACCCTTGAACAACACGAGTGTGAACCGTGAGGGTCCACTTAACACACAGACGTGTTTTCCATATACACAGTGCAGTCCTGCAAATCTGTCTTCTCTTCCTTAGGATTTTCTTAACATTTTCTTTTCTCCAGCTTTCCTTACTGCAAGAGCACAGTACATAACACCTATAACATACAAAATATGTGTTGATCGACTGTTAACGTCATCCATAAGGCTCTGGTCAATGGCAGGCTATTCGCAGTTACGTTCTGGGGGAGTCAAAAGTCACATGTGGGTTTTCAGCCGTACAGGGAGTTGGCACCCCAACCCCAGTTTTGTGCAAGGATCAACTCTACGGTTAATGTTGAAAATATCACTTTGTTCAAAGGGCAACACCTTTATATCCTCTTTAAAAAGTAAAAAGTCTACTTCCTTAGGAAGACGCAAACACTGTATACAGGCTTGTACTCCGCCAGAAAGACAAAAAGTCGATGTGCCAGCGTCACATCACGATGCTTTCAAACTTGTCTTTGTTTGTGTGGTTTTCCCCCAAACATTTTACCTTGAAAAATGTGAAGCTTTGAGAAGAGTTAAGAGGACAGTAAAACAGACACCTATATGCCCTTTCCCCAGGCCCGCCAACTGAAACCGAGTCACCTTCTCTCTCCACACAGATACACCCACATAATTTGCTTTCTTTGCTGAGCCTTTTGAGAGTAAGTAGCAGACATTCTGTGACAACCTACCCTCACATTCCACCCTAATTTTCCTGAACACGCATCTAACAAAGACCTCCTCCTACAAAACCATGATACCATGTTCACACCCAAGAAAGTGAGCATCCACATGATATTAGTTACTACGTGGTCCAGATTCAAAGCCTCCCCATGGACGCAGAGTCCTCTCTAGATTGTTCCTTCCTCAAGTGGGAATCCAGTCCATAAGGAGATGTCCCATTTAGTGTTCATGTGGCATCTGTTTGTCTTCAGTCAACATTTAAAAACCTACAGGGAAATCTAAGTGTGTTCCTTCACATGCTCCACAAACACATTCAAGTCTGCCGGGCAGGGAGACTGACAGTCCCTGCCTGCGGGACGTTTGCAGCCCTGGAAAGGAATTGCTCATGGACAGTGCAGGCCGATTCCACAGGGTGTCTGTATTCCCAACAAGCCAGAACATAAATCTTAGCTGGGCCCATCGTCTGACAATGATGAAAGCGACACGAGCTTCTGCTCCCTTCGCACAGGGACTGCTCAATCTTGGATGTCCTTTGTAAGCTGGCACATCCTCAGCACTGCTAACCCCCAAGTGCCACCACCAGGCTTAGGGATTTGGAGAGTAAACTCTGTAGAGTTAGGGTGACAGACTTGGGATTTATACTTGTCGTTTGCTTTGATGAACAACTCAGATGGACAAAATACACTAGATTCCTTTTAAAGTGGGCAAGCTGCAGGGCGCCTGGGTGGCTCAGTCAATTAAGTGTCTGACTTCGGCTCAGGTCATGACCTCACGGTTCATGAGTTTGAGCCCCTCATCGGGCTCTGCACTGACAGCTTGGAGCCTGGTGCTTGCTTCAGATTCTTTGTCTCCCTCCCTCTCTCTGCCCCTCCCCTGCTGATTCTGTTCCTTTCTTTCTCTCTCCCTCTCTTAAAAATAAATAAACATTAAAAAACAAAATAAAAAATAAAATGGGCAAGCTATGACTGATTTTGTTCATATAACCATCAGAAATTAGAATGTTTCAAATCCTTTACTTACCAGTGGAAGGTTTTTCCCGGGAACGTTGGGGAAGTCATGGTGTTCATTGTGGTAACCCACATTGAAGGTTAGGAGATTCAGAGGCCCATAATATGAATAAGTTTCATGTCCCTTTAAGAACATGTAATGTTCAGCTATAAAATGTCCAGAAATCGGGTGCAAACCTAGACCGAGTAAGGATGCTGCCAACATGTAGACTAAAGATTTAATTCCCAAAACGTAGTAAATTATAATGTCAAAAGTGATCTGGATCACAGTATTAATCATTTCCAGGTACGATATCGGTTTGGGGTTGATGAACAGAGGTCGAAAAGCATAAAAGAGAGGCTGAAGGATAACCCACACGAACTTTCGGAAAGTGGTACAGAAAAACCAGCCTTCAAAATCAGTGGGGATGTCCACATCGATGCCATCACCCCCAAGGTAGCGATGATGGTCCATGTGATACCTCTTAAAAGAAACGGAGTATGGAACACCAATAGGAAGATTAGCAAATATTCCAAACCAGCGATTCCACAGGGCTCGGTTGTTGCCGAAGGCGCTATTGTGGGAGACCTCATGGATAGCCAGGGTCATGGAATGGTTAATGCAGCTGCCGAAGGCATATGCCCAGAACAGGACCCACTTCCAGTCCAGGTCTTTCACCAAGTAAAACGCAACCAGCTGAGTGAGAACCATCAGCATTATAATCCAGATCAAGTTGGGATCAGGTTTCATCAAGGACTTTATCTCTGGATACTTCGCTGTAAAGAAAAAACAATCAGGAATTGAAGACCACATAATAGTTCTGCAATTCTAATTAAGCCAACACCGTTAAATTAACCCATGACCCATGAATTATTTTTCTCCCAATCATTAAATGCCCTCTATTAAGGGTAAAGGTACTAAGTACCATGTCGCAACAAATTTATGCAGGAAATTTGAGAATTTATGCAGGAAAAATTAGCCTCAAAATCTAGATTCTCCACACTACCAGAAAGGAAGTCACATATGAGTAAAGATTTCATGCTATCCAATGCCCTTTACGCCCCTAATAATTCTTTGTATGTAAAATGAGTAAGTTTTACAAAGTTGTGATCATAATCTGAGAAATCTATCCTAAGAAATCTATTCTAATGTCTGACAGATGTACTGTATACTTATGACAATACATGTATATACTTATATATAATGCATACGCAATCTACTTATACATGTAAATGCTATATTACAGTGTGTACTTAGATTTCATAATTTCCTTTACAGTGACTAAATCACTTCTGGCCGCCAGTTTTAACTTCTACCCACTTCCCTATTTGTAGACATTTAGATTTCTAATATTTTTTGCCAGCGTAGGCTTCTTACAGTCATCAGGATAATTACAAAGGATCCTGCGGACTTACAATGCCACTTTCCTAAGTGCTCATTTCTGTGTTAGATCTGCTAAATTTGTTGGATACTTATTTTCTGTTGACTATACGTGCAGATATCCAAGCAGGAGGAAAAAAGACCAATAGAAAAAAATCTACATCTCAGCACATGTTGCCCAAGGGCAAATGCAGACTCTACTCTGGGTCTTATCGCCTGCCCAGGTATAATCATCGCCTTTGGTTTTATGTGCTGCTGAGTAGCTATGACCCAGGACAGTATGAGGACAAGGGACCTTTTTCTTTTCTTTCTTTCTTTTTTTTTAAGGTTTATTTATTTTTGAGAGAGACAGACAGACAGAGCGTGAGCCAGGGAGGGAGACACATAATCGGAAGCAGGTTCCAGGCTCTGAGCCATTAGCACAGAGCCCGATGTGGGGCTCGACCCCATGGACCACGAGATCATGACCTGAGCTGAAGTTAGACGCTTAACCAACTGAGCCACCCAGATGCCCCCCAAGGACCTTTGTCTTGAGATAGATCATTTAGAATATTTTTGAAAAGATAAAGGTATCTTTTGAAAAGATAAAGCGCAGCTGCATCCTCTTTTCTCTAAATGTGAAATGAGGAATTCAACCAAAGCTTAAACTTAACAAGGCAGGAAGCTATTTAGTCCAGTTTTATATACAAGACATGGGGGTAGTGCTAACCCCCAGTGAGTAACTCCCAGTTCTCGCTCTCCATTCCCTCTTTGTTGATTTAGTTCATTTCATCAAATGTTAATAACGTTGTAGGCAACAGACCAAAAAAAGTAACCCTCCAGGCCTAGATGTGAATTAGCCTAAAACTAATTTTCCTCATATGAATGAAAAGTTCAGTTAAGTCATTCCTTAAAATATGAGCATTCGGGGAATAATTCCAGGACAGAACAACTGTTCAGTGAAGATAAGCAGTAATTCGCTGGTACTAAACTGTATAGTTCTGTTTAGACAGAGCTCCAGCATGTTTTCCTTATATAAAACTGGATTAAATGGACACACCTGCCTCAGGATAGAAGGTGATACGCATTTTATAAGTATTCTAAAATCAGGATGGGCGCCTGGGGGGCTCAGTTAAGCCTCTGACTCTTGATTTCAGCTCAGTCATGACCTCCTTCCTGACAAACCCCCACCCGACCCCGTGCCCCCAGTCCCAAAACAGCAGAGCCTGCTTGGAATTCTCTCTCTTACTGCCCCTTCCCTGCTTGTATTCTGTAACCGAACATTTAAAATAGAACACAGAAATGACAAAGCCGCAATGCATCGTTCTCTCGGACAAATCAAGTTGCTCCAAGTGATTCTGTACCAAATTCTTGAAAAGCTTATTTTAGTCTGTAAAATCGGTGCCATGATGGTACCAGTATGAGTAAATAAGAAGAACTTTTTTTTAACAAATGGTGCTGGAACAGCAGATTATCCACATGCAAAAGGATGGAGTTGGACCCCTTCCTCACACCATACACAAAAATTAACTCAAAACAGATCACAGACTTCAATGTAAGAAAACTGGAAAACTCTTATAAGAAAAAAGAAGTAAATCTTCATAACCTTAGATTGCTTAGATACTAAAACCAAAAACATAAGTGACAAAATTAAAAAACTAATAAACTACACTGCATCCAAAACCTTTTGTGTTGCAAATGATACTATTAAGAAAGTGAAGCCACAGAATGGGAGGAAATGTTTGCAAATCACGTTATCTCATAAGTGACCGGAACTAAAATATAGGAAGAACTCTTAAAGCTCTTGGGGCGCCTGGGTGGCTTAGTCGGTTAAGCATCCAACTTTCGCTTAGGTCATGATCTCACGGTTTGTGGGTTCGAGCCCCGCGTCGGGCTCTGTGCTGACTGCCAGCTCAGAGCCTGGAGCCTGTTTCAGTCTGTGACTCCCTCTCTCTCTGACCCTCCCCTGCTCACGCTGTCTCTCTCTCTCTCTCCTAGAAATAAATAAAACATTAAAAAAAAAAAATTTAAAAAAAAAAAGCTCTTAACATTAGTTACCCACTTTAAATTTTTTTTTAATGTTTTATGTATTTCTGAGAGAGACAGAGAGAGAGAGACACATGTAAGGAGGGGAGGGTCAGAGAGAGAGGGAGATACAGAATCTAAAACAGGCTCCTGGCTCTGAGCGGTCAGCACAGAGCTCGACGTGGGGCTCGAACCCACAAACTGCAAGATCATGACCCGAGCCAAAGTCGGATGCTTAACTGACTGAACTCAGGCGCTAGTTACTCACTTTAAAATGGGCACAGAATCTAAACAGGCTTTTCCCCAAAGCAGATACACAAATGGCCGATAAGCACACAAAAGCTGCTCAACATTATTAGTCACTAGGAAAACGCAAACTGAAATCAAAATGAGCTACCACTTCACACATGCTAGAAGGGCTATGACGAAAGACAGGCAAAGACAAGGACGAGAAGAAACTGGAGTCCACACATGTTGCTGGGGACCATGTAAAACGGTGCGGCTGGTTTGGAAGAGTCCGCCCTTCCTCAAAAATGCTAAACACAGAGCTACTGATGACCCAGCAATTCCACCCAAGAGCAATGAAAACACATCCATACAATAACTTGCCTGTTCACAGCAGCATTATTCGTAATAGTCAAAAGGTGAAAACAGCCCACACTCTACCAGGTGATGATCCCATAATGGAAATGTGGACTGTCCATACGATGGAATGTTACCTGGCCACTAAAAGGAGTAAAATACTGACACGCTACAGTTTGGATAAAGCTTAAAAATGTTAGGCTAAGGGAAAGAAGCCAGCCACAAAAGACCAAGCAAGGTCTATGTGAATTCATTTATAACAAATGTGCAGAAGAGGTAAATCTGGAGAGACAGAAAGTAGATTAGGGGTTGCTCAGGGCTGAGAGGTGAGACTGGTGAACACAGGAATTGCTTTTCTAACTCCAAAACACAACACTTGCAGAAATAGGTCTTATCATTTAAATATTATCTTTCCTGAGGCTATTTCATCTCCACTCCTGAAACGGGACATTGAGCACTATCTGCACCTGCGCTGAAAATTATATTTTTGTTGAGAAATTTATCAACCTGTTTTACTTTCCAAGTGAAATGGTTCAGTGATATTAAGTATGTGGGAAAAGGCTCATTGCGGAGATAAGCATCAATAAGCACCTTTTCACTTCCTTGATTTCCTGAGTATTAGATGGCTAACTCCCAGTATTGAGGCGTTGGGGTTTTACAAAGTAGATACCAGATTATTCTTATGTAGCATGTTGATAAGTCATAAGTAAAATGTGTCATTGTGCTATCTCTCCTAAGTGATTTGCACCATATTTGCTTTAAGTAAAAAGCACACATCCGAGGGCGTCTGGGTGGCTCAGTCAGTTAAGCATCAGACTCTTGGTTTCAGCTCAGGTCATGATGTCAGTTTGTAAATTGGAGTTCCGCATCCAGTCCCCAGTGGGGCTCTGCTGGGACAGCCCGGACCCTACTTGGGATTTGTGTCCCTCCCTCCCTCTCTGCCTCTTCCCCACCTGTGCTCCCTCACCCTCTTTTTCGTGAGAAGGAAGGGAGGGAGGGAGGGAGGAGAAAAGGAAGAAAGAAAGAAAACAGCATCCAGCTACCCTGAATGGCAACTGTAAAGGTTCAAGCTACCAATTTACTGATTCGACTTTTTAAAATGCGTTTTAAGTGGACCTACTAACTCTTATTTGTAAACAAAACAAAAACCCCAAAACCATGACAGCATGACATTTCTATTTCCAACTTTAAACACCCCACCAAAAAAAACTTGCTTTCTCTTTTCACTGGGAAAATTGATGTGGAGACGAAAAATAAAAACTAGTTAAGTACTGCCACTCAGCACCCAACAGGTTCCTGGTATTTTTGAAGTTAAAAGCACCTGCCTTGGAGGCAATGTGAAGTCCCCCTGGAATCTTACCCATTCCTCATCTTTAGCATGCGGTAACAGCAATCTCGTTACTGCGAAGCCCGACCCCTGGGCAGGTCTGGGGCCCACTCAGCACGAGGCCTGCGCCCAGCATCGGGGGCATCCGGGGAGGGGCCTTCGCAGAGCCCGAGAAGCCTCCCTCAGCTGCCCGCGCCCTCCGCCCGCAGGGCCGAGCGGGGCCTAGCTCGCCGGCGGGGACCAGCCCGCGNTCGCCCCGCTGAGCCATTGGTCCCGCCCTGCTGGCTCGGCCCCACTGGCCCCGCCCCGCCGCGTCCCGGCTGCCTACGCGGAAGGCGGCCTCTCCCGCAGCCCAGCCGCACCTCGGCGCAAGACCTCTCGTGAGCTCTGCAGAGCGGGCTCTCGGCGGCGCCTGTCGGCCTCCTTGGGAAGCGGAAACCTCAGGAGAGCGCGGGTGCGGGGCCGCCAGAAACTGACTGAGACGAGAAGCCTCCGTCGTTGAGACGGAAGGGACGAGAGCCTGCCTTCCCGCGCCATCCAGCCTCGTCGGGGCCAGCACGGCGTCTCCCGAGAGGGGCGGCTGTTCCACAGCTTGTTACCACCTCTCCTGTCGAAAAGAAACGTGGGCCGAAAACTACAGAAAGGAAGATGACGTTCAAAAGCACGATTTATCCCCGCGTCCCGTCTGTCAGGGAGGAGCTCGGAGCTGCTCGGACTGCAGCCTCGGGACGAGGGTTCCCTCCCCGAGTCAGGAGGCCCCCTCCCCTCTCGTGTCAGGAAGTCCCCTCTCCAGGCAGGAGGTCCCCTGGCTGGTGAGGACCGGGGGTTTCAGGCCGGCGGGCTGAAGGTCACCTTTTGGGAGAGGCCAGACTGCAGTTGGGCTGGGTGTTAAGTCTTGGTTTGCTGACTGGGACTTGGCACGAGTGACGCTCCCCCCTTCCGATCCGCCCCCAGCCTGCCTCAGGACACAAAAACTTTAAGGCCTGGGCGCCACTCCCAGCTGCCCTCTGGACGCCTCGCAGTGCGTGCTGGTCCTCTGCGGTCAAGACTTCAGGCTCACGACGTTTAAGTGGCTCATTGTCTTCATTCCTCTCCTGACATTACAGCCCCGGGGGCCGATTTGCTTGGTGGTTAGCGCTGCCAACAGGCCTCTGCAGCTTTTGGGAAAGCCCAGCCCACCAGGGAGACCGCGGTGGTTCTGCGCTGGATGACCTCGGTGTCTGGAGTGCACTTCAGAGCCATTGCCCCCAAGCCCCAAACCAACCGGAATGGAGTCGGAAAAAGACTGAGTTGAAGGAGTCGCCTTTCTATGCGAAGTGGCTTGTTCAGTGATGTTAGGAGGCTGAGCTTCAGCTTTGGCAGAAATGTGACTCCTGATGCAGCAGGTGGTGGTGGCTACAGCCGGGACACCTCCTTGCTCAGCTATGATGTGATCAAGGCCTGTCCTGCCATCAAAAACAACTTTGGCCTTGGAGAGATGCCTGCGGCTGGTGAGATCTTTTTGTGATTGGAGGCATGCGATTTAGATAATCACGAGAAAGTGGGGGTGTGAATGTACTGTGACTTGGGAAGGTATTTGTGTGTCTAATTGGACAAGTGTGGTGATAATTGGAGAAGGGTGAAAACAAGGCACTGGGGGCTGTGGCCATGAAAGTTGGACTATATGAGTGACTTTTTAAAAAAAAATAGTTTATTGCCAAGTTGGTTTGCATATAACACCCAGTGCTCATACCCAGAAGTGCCCTCCTCCATGCCCATCACCCCCCTTCCCCTCTCCCTGANGCATGCAAACATATGGTAGCTGTCTTTCTCTGCCTGACTTATTTCTCTCAGCATAACATCCTCAAGTTCCATCCATGTTGTTACACATGGCCAGATTTCATTCTTTCTCATTGCCGTGTAGTATTCCACAGTGGAATATATGAGTGACTTCCAAGAGGGGAGTTTGTTTCTGAGGTATCCAGTGTCTGCACAGGACCAGACGTCAGGTGGAGCCTTCTTTTGCTGTGGGATTTGTACCCAAGGTTCGGGTCCCCGAAGTGTGGCTGTGTCTGAGGACCAGTATAGCCCCTTACATGGAGATTCGAGTGCAGTCTTTGCTCCTAGTGATTGCAAATCAGAAGGGTGGGAGAGAATTGGAAACATTGATTTGGACAATCCCAGCCAGATATCCAAGCTAGAAACATTCAGGAGCCGGGCCAGTTTACAGGTGTATAACAAATCCTCAAAGACAGCAAGACTAGAATCTAATGTCTACACAGGTGCAAACATACTTCTCCTCTCTATAATCACCCCCACTTTTTTTTTTCTACCAAGATAATCACAGTAAACAAATTGGTTTTTATTAAATTTGGCCTTATTTACATAGTGCAGCAAGAGTAGCAGTCAACCATATAAACTTTTATTTATTTTTCTTCGGCTAAGACAGCAGGAGATGGTTTATCATGCCCGTGTTACATGCAGCCACGAATGAAAACAGAATTAGTGCTGAAAGCCACAGGGCCCAGGGCAAAGGGCTAAAAGGGACTGTCTCTCAAAGGTGGCGGTCGCGATCAGTTTGTGACAGATGTTCTAGAGCCATTGAATCAAGCTCTAAAAAGGAGGCATGCAGTCCAACAGTTGGTAGCAGTGTCTCTGGCCTCTGGCTTTCCTTCTTTCTGCTCCTGTGGCTCCGTGGGTGCATAAGCTACTGGTTTACTTCGACCTCTGCCTCATCTTTGTTGTTCTTTGTTGCTTCAGCATGCACATTTGCTTCTTCTTCCACTTGGCTTTCTTGGCGCAGAGGTTCCCAAGAAGATGGTGCTAAGGCTGAGCCATATAAACTCTTTAAGGCTTGAACTTTTAAAAGCCTCTGAGGCCAGGAAGCAAGCCAAAGATTTTCATCACATATTACCTGCAATATTTATAGTTTGGGTGAATTCCTGTCTTCTTGAGTCCCCACCCCCCAAAATGCTAAGGTTCCTGGTTCTACCAGGAAGTGATATTCCTAACTTACCTGGTAAGACTGCCAAGAACCCTATGAACAAGGCTCCAGACCAGTTTATCTAAGAGTTCCCGAAGGCTGTGTGGTCATATCTGAGTTTATGCATGTCTCGTTCAAATATGACATTCCAGTCAAACCCTTGGTAAATAGCCAATGTTTCCAGTTGTTTCCTGTTACAAAGAGAACAGATTCTTACTGAACTTACGCAAATAACTATATTGGCATGAAAAGAATACTCAAGGGTTTCTGAATTATGGAGGCATCAGGTATGGAGAAAAGGTAAATATTTCATCTTTGTTTACAAAGGTATCCTTTACCAAATTGCTGTAAGTCACAGGTAGTTTAAGAGAATACATTTCCCTTAAGTCTAGAAAAACAAAACATTAAGGAACCAGCAGTGTTTCAAACAAAAAGTCGTTAAAAAATTATAATCATCCTCACAAGTTTTTTTCAGTCCAGTATAATTAGTTCTTATTCTGCTTGAATCTAGTTTTTCTGTTACTTCTGGAAATTTGTACCCAGTTTACTTTTATGATTTATCAGAAACATGTACTTTTCAGAGTCCTTTCCATGAATCTCTTTGAAGATGAAGCATTTTGCAGGAATACTTTTGCAAGTATCAAAATAAAGCAAGAAAATAGCTTTTTAATAATAGCCATTCTGACAGGTGTAAGGTGATACTCCACTATGGATTTCATTTGCATTTCCCTGATGGTTAGTAGTGATGTTAGCATCTTTTCGTGTGTGTGTGTGTGTGTGTGTGTGTGTGTGTGTGTGTGTTTGGATTTATTTATTTATTTACTTACTTACTTACTACTTACAGAGATAGCATGGGTTGGGGAGGGAGAGAGGGAGAGAGAATCCCATGCAGGCCCCACACTGTCAGCACAGAGCCCGATGTGGGGCTCAAACTCACACAGTGACCTAAGCTGAAACCAAAAATTGGACACTTAACCTACTGAGCCACCTGGGCACCCCTGTTGAGAATCTTTTCATGTGCCTGTTGGCCATCCGCATGTTTTCTTTGTCCTATCAGGTTCTGAATATCAACTTCCAAACTGGACAATTTCTGACCACAGAGCTACTCAAAAAGTCCTTTTGAATGAAATTCATCACCATTCTCATCCTCACCTGGCTTATCTTTTTCTAGTTTTTCTCCAAGCAGTAATATTCTTCAAATTATATATTTAAACTAAATAGTTGCTCCCCTCCCCACTACTCCATGAAAGTCTGATAAAAAGGGAGCTGCTGTGGTTAAAGTATGAAAGTTGGCCAGACGTAAACAAAGAAAAAATAGTAGATGTTAACAGAGGCTGGAGGAAGGGGTGGAGGGGAAAGGGAAGCTATCATTTAATGGGTACAGAGTTTCTGTTTGGGATGATAAAAAAAATAGTCCTGGAAATGGATAGTAGTGATGATTGTACTGCATTGTGAATATACTTAATGCCACTTAATTGTACACTTAAAGATGGTTAAAATGGTAAAATATGTACATTTCAACACACACATATACATAAAGAATAGAAACTTAAGAGAGATGTGAGACAACATTAAGATTATCTATATACATGTAATGGGAATGTAGGAAATTTTTTCAAAGAAAATAGTTGGAAACTATACAAATTTGATGAAAAACATTATTCTGTACATCCAAGAAGCACAATGGACTCCAAGCTCATGCACTCAATGGACAAAACAGGAGATCAACACCCAGACACATCATGGTAAAATGCTGAAAGACATGGAGAAAATCTTGAAAGAGTGAGAGAAAAAATGGCTCAATACATACAACGAACCCCCCCCCCCACACACACACAGAGCATTAACAGCTGACTCTGCATCAGAAACAGTGGAGACCAGAAGGCAGTGGGATGGCATATTCAAAGTACTAGGGGAAAACACCCTGGCAACTGAGAATCTTATCTGGCAAAGCAGTCTTTCAAATATGAAGGTAAAATACATTTCCAGATAAACATAAACTGAGAGAATTTGTTGCTCAGAGAGCCATTTGATAGGAAATACTAAAAGAAGTTCTTCAGGCTGAGAGCAAGTGACCCCAGAATGTAACTTGAGTCCACACGAAATAATAAAGAGCACCAATAAAGCTGAGTAATTATAAAAGACAGCATAAACACTTTTCTTCCACTTTCTTAACTGCCTTAAAAATCAGTTGTGTAGGGGCACCTGGGTGGGTCACTTGGTTAAGCATCTGGCCCTTGGTTTTGGCTCAGGTCTTGATCTCAGAGTCCGTGGATTCTAGCCCCACATTGGGCTCCATACTAACAGTGCGGAGCCAGCTTGAGATTCTCTCTCTCTCCTCTCTCTTCCCGTCCCCCGCTCATTCTCTCTCTCTCAAAACAGATAAACTTAAAAATAGCAAAATAAAAATGTTTTTTTAAAAAGCAGTTATATAAAACAATATGTATATAATTGTATTGTTGACACTATAGCATATAGAAATATAAAATATTTAACAATAACAGCACAAAAGATGTGATGGGAGCAAAGCTCCCTGGGATCAAGGAAATGACACCAGGTGGTAACTCAAATCCACAGAAACAAATGAAGAGAAATGAAAACGGTAAATAAGAAGGCTAGTATAACAAACTCTATATACAGTTTCTTTCCTCTCAGTTTCTTTCTGAGGCATAAAATTATATAAACTAACAATTATAATGGTGTATTTGGGACTTGTAACATACATGGATGTAATATGTTTAATGATAGTAGCACAAAGTGGAGGGAAAGCAAATTGTAACTATAGAGGAGTAACATTTCTATGTCACTAGAATTAGGTTACAGTAAACTTAAAATATTCTGATAAGTGAGTTGTATATGGTAAGCCCTAGAACAACCACCATGAAACTAACAAAAACATGTTGTGAAAAAATCATTAAAGGAATTAAAATTTTACACAAGAAAATACTAAATACAAAAGAAAGCAGTAAGGAGGAATAGAGGGGGGAAAAGACAAGAGATATATAAGAAACAAAAAGTAAAATAGCAAAGATAAATCCAGCTATCTCGATAATAACATTAAATGTGAATGTATTAAAGAATCCAATCCAAAAGCAGAGATAAAAAAATAAGCTCCAATTACAGATCTTCCTTGACTTCCAATAGGGTTGTGTCCTGATAAACCCATGGTAAGTTAAAAATATAAACTCTAAGTCAAAATACATTCAATACACCTAACCTACAGAACATCACAGCTTAGCTTTGCATACTTTAAATGTGCTCAGAACACTTACACTGGCCTATATTGGGCAAAACCACCCAACACAAAACCTATTTTATAATAAAGTGTTGAATATCTCAAATAACTTATGGAATATATTGTACTGAATGTGAAAAGCAGAACAGTTAAGTGTATCAGTTGTTTACCCTCGTGATCACATGGCTGCTTGGATGCTGTGGCTCACCATTGCCACCAAGCATCACAAAACAGTGTTGTCTCACACAGGAAAAAATAAAAAATTCAAGGGCGCCTGGGTGGCTCAGTTGGGTGAGCATCCGATTCAGTTTCAGCTCAGGTCATGATCTCAGTTTCATGGATTTGAGCCCCGTGTCAGGCTGTGCTGATAGCTACTGTGCTGATATTGTGGAGCCTGCTTGATATTCTCTCTCTCTCTCTCTCTCTCTCTCTCTCTCTCTCTCTCCCTCCCCCACTCACTCTGTCTCTCTCAATATCAATAAACTTAAAAATAAAAAAACGAAAATTTGAAATTCAAAGTATGGTGTCTACTGACTGCATATTGCTTTCACACCATCATAACATCAAAAAATCATTAGCCAAACCATCTTAAGTTGGGGACTGTCTATATGTAGTGACTATAGGAGACACACTTCTGATTCAGAGATACAAATAACTTGAAAATAAAATAATGGGAAAAGATATCATGCAAACAGCCACCATAAGAAAGCTGGAGTGGTTTTGCAAATATCAGACATAACAGAGTTGAAACACAGAGATAAAGAGGGACATTTTATATTGATAACAAAACTGATAGAAGTGAGGGGACAAGTAGTTCAACAGTAATAGCTGGAGACTTGAATACCCCACTTCCAATAATAGAGAGAACAATTAGACATGATCCACACGGGAATAGAAGACTTGAAAACACTATGAACCCACTAGACCTAAAAAGTACCTGTAGAGTACTCTACATAAAAATAGCAGAATATGTATTCTCAGATGCACATGGAACAGCCTCTTGGATACACCTCATCTTAGGTCATAAACTAAGCTTCAAAAAGTAAAAGGGATTGCAACAATACAACATTTGTTTTCTGACTGCAGTGGAATGAAAGTCGAAATAGAAAGAAATTTGGGGAATTCACACATATGTGGGAATTAAACAACACAGTCCTAAATAACCCATGGGTCAAAGACACATCACAAGGAAAATTAGAAAATACTTTGAAATGAATGAAAATTAAGACAAAGAACAGGAAAATGACGGGGCACAGCAACTCAGTACTTAGAGGGAGATCTATAGCTGTCAATGCTTTTATTTATTCCCAACATCTTTATTGTTTTTTTTTTTTTTACTGTGATAAAATACACACAACATAAATTTACTACCTTAACTATGGTTTATGTGTATAGTTCAGTGATGTTAAGTCCATTCATGTTGTGCAGCCATCACCACCTGCCAACTTCAGAACAGTTTCTATCATGCAAAACTGAAACTCTCTACCCACACCCCTCTCCCCAGCTTCTGGCAGCCATCATTCTGTTTTCCATGTCTGATTTTGACTCATCTAAGTACCTTATATAAGTGGAATCACAGTATTTGTCCTATGTGACTGGCTTATTTCACTCAGCATGATGCCCTCAAGGTTCATCCACGTTGCAGCAGGTGTCAGACTCTCCTCGCTTTTGAAGGCTGAATAGTATTCTATTGTGTGCATACACCATGTTTTGTTTATGCATCCATCTGTCAGTGGACAATTGGGTTGCTTCCACATTTTCGCTATTATGAAGAGCTTCTATTAACATGGTGCGCAAATATCTCTTCAAGATCCTGCTTTCTAATTCTTTTATATGCCCAGAAATGGAATGGCTGGATCAGGTGGTAATTCTGTTTTTAATTTTTTAATGTTTGCCAACTTATTAAAGGATGACAAAGGATATGAACCAACAGCCAGATGGAATTGATGCACAGGGTGAGGTATGGGGAAAGGACTTGGAACTTCCATGTCCCCTACATCTTCCATGTCCCACATCTCCATGTGTTCACCAACCCAGAAGTTCTTATTTATTGCTTTACGGGCTCATCACACTGTTTTCCACGGCAGCGGTACCATTCTTACATTACTGCCAACAAAACAGGATAGTTCCAATTTCTCTACATCCTTGCCAATATTTATTTACTTTAAATTTTTAAAAATGTTTATTTTTGAGAGAGAGAGAGAGAGAGGGATGGAGGGAGGGGTAAAGAAAGAAGGAGACACAGAATTCAACAGGATCCAGGCTCTGAGCTGTCAGTACAGAGCCCAACGTGGGGCTTGAGCTTATGAGCTGTGAGATCATGACCTGAGCTGCAGCCACTTAACTGACTGAGCCACCCAGGCATCCTTGATTTTTTTAAAATTATTTTATATATTTTTTAATGTTTATTTTTGAGACAGTATGAGCAGGGGAGGGGCAGAGAGGAAGACACAGAATCTGAAGCAGGCTCCAGGCTCTGAAATGTCAGTACAGAGCCTGATGTAGAGCTCAAACCCATGAACCATGAGATCACGACCTGAGCCAGGCAGACACTAAACCGAGCCACCCAGGCGCCCCATTTTTGTGTTTTAAATGTAACAGCAACCATCATAGTGGATGTGAGGTGTTATCTCATTGTAGTTTTGATTTGCATTTCCCTAATGGGTGGTCATAAGCATCTTTATATGTGCTTCTTGGCCATTTGTACATACTCTTTGGAGAAATGTCTATTCAAGTCCTTACATAGTTTTAATTGTTTTTTATTGTTGGAATTTAGGAGTTCTTTATACATTGTGGATATTAACCACTTATCAGACACATGACTTGCAAATATTTAGTCCCATTTTGTGGGTTGTCTTTTAACTCTGTCCATAGTGTCTTTTGACAAAACTTTTAAATTTTCATGAAATCTAATTTGTGAACTTGATTTGTATATGTTCATTTCATTGAAATTCTGAATATTCAGTTTTAGAGCTGGAGGAAATTTTGAAAAGAAGGCTAATATTCTTCCCTGGCAGGGCAAATGAACTGGTAGCGATCATGCTTTTGAATTAATCAGCAACATATAGTAAGGCAACTATGGACTTGTGTTAGTGGTCTCAGACCCCATCTACTGTTAGGATTGCCTCTTATTTAAGATTAGAGGTTCTAGAAGCCTTACAAATGTTTCACCTGTATGCCTAGGGTGAATCCATTACCAAAAAAACTTTAGGACAAAAGTTGTCTTCTCCAAGCCCAGCTGTTTTGTGATAAGTTCTGTAAGTTTGTTACTCTTAACATTAGCGATTTTCCCACTGGCTGCTTCTAGTAGATGTATAGAATGTTCATCTATATATTTATTATTGAACTTAAGAGTTAATGTAATCTAGTCTCAAAGCTCCCAGCTCCTTTAGAATATAGTATTGTGTAGCAGGAAGTACCTGAGCTTTGGAGGCAGGCAGGTCTGTGTTCAAATCCCACTCAGGCACTTGCTTGTATAATCCCGCAGCTGTGCTACCTACCCTGTGTTTAGCTTCCATAGCTAGAGTAAACCCTGCTTTCAAAGGCAGCTGTGAAGCCTGTAGGAACGAACATACAGAAAACGCACATACAACAGTCCCTCTGGGTGCGGCAGCTAGGAATAGTGTTTGTTGGAAGCAGAGCTCCACAATCTTTTATGCATGAAATACAAAGAAAACAAGTAGCACTGGTTACAACACATTTATTTACGTACCCTGTTGTGTGACCGGGAGGTGCTTTTCACTTCCAATAATCGAATTCGGTTATAACAATTAAAATTCCAGAAGGTAAACTAGTAATTTATTGTTGCTCATGAGCATAAGTAAACAGACATGGTACCACATAAAGGAATTTTAAACACTTCTCAACTTTTGGTAATAGCTTCGAATATGGACCGTATACTTTGGCAGTGGACCTAATAAATCACCAGTAAGCTTGTAAATTCTCTTCAGACACAACAGGAAAAATTTAGATTTAACTTCTGAATTTTAGGAATTTAACAAAGAATCTTAGGAAGCTGGAAAAGGCCAACATTACTTAAGCCTATCATACTTACCACAAATGCAACAGACTGCTATTAAAAATAAAATGGTAAGCAGCAGTCAGCTAATTGCTAGTTTCATTTTTTAGATTAGTATTTTTTTAAAAAGATTTGACCTCAGATGGCAGGCTGTACAGAAGTTTGTTATTTCTGAGGAGTTTTAAATTATTAATTAACCTTTTGTGGACTAAAGGGACTCAGATCTCAAGAAATTGGATGGCATTATTAAATTGGGACTTTATATTATAGGTTAGAAATAGCCATTTCCAAGAGAGAGTGTCACAGAGGACGTTTCCTTTCGGAATGCCTTATTCTTGGTCTCAAATCGTACTTGCATATTTTTAGAGGGTTTGGTAAGTACTAACAAATGGGTACTCAAGGCTAGGGCAGGATGTAAGAGTGTGCTGATCACCAAGTATGAGATTTTACATCACATTAAATTAAAATTATATACTGTTGGAAATAAGATAGGGAGTTCCTAGATCCTAGAAAATATTATGGCTAAGGAAATAGAGAACTCAAGAATCCACCTCGAAGAAACTATTCCAGGAAAAAAGAGTTAAGTGCCCTGTCTTAAGGAAAAGTTTATTAGTAATAAGGAACAACTGGGACGTCATACATCGTTTCTTTGGAGATTAAAGTGCGGGCTATGACGTGGCATATAAAATAATGCATAAAATAGTGCAATCCTCAGGTGCCATCACTTTTGTTTATTACACATAACCTATGTTCATGTGTCCATTTCTTCTTAAAAAAAATCCAACTGTAGTGACACCTTTAGCTTATTTATTTAGGCATTACTTATACTGTTTTACCCACCTTTGGGGCTACATAGAACATTTTAACATTTTAACAAGTAGAATAACAGCGCATACATCTTGAAACTACTAGAGATTAAGGCAAGCCCCTGTAAAGTTCAGTACTCCAAAAAACATGTTTTACAAAAAAAAAAAAAGCTGCTTCCAAAACCAGTGGCTTTAGACAAGATGGCACCCAAGTTTTTAAAACAGTGTGATTGAGTACTCTGACCACATCTGTGTTTGCCCCATTATAATTTCCAGGCTCTGGACATAAAAGAGCTGAAAAGCAGCAGGTTCTGTAACCTCATGTTCTGAAATAATCCGTCTTTCAGATTACGGCCCTGTTAGGGTGAGGCAGGGGCCAGTCCCCGTCATTTCCTTCTTGCACCTTTCCACACGGCATTTGTCTGTGACGCTCACCTTACCCAGTTTACAAGCGGGTGCGACCCATTACAATAGAGAAAGCTCCCCTGAAAAGCAGCCGAGGGAGGGGACAATGGTGATTCGTGAAGCGTGGTCCCAGGACAACACAACTCACACATGGCACCAAAGTGCCTACCGTCTGACCCAGGGCGAGGCGGCTCCCATGCGGGAGGTTCATCTACGGCTTTCCTGCCACCATGTTGCCAGTTTTAGCTGAGCCCAATACTTTGTCATCTGTTGAACCTTAAATACCACTGTCCAAAAGCAAGTACAACAGCCATCAAATTGGTCAAGGCACTATCCTAACATGCTTTTCAGCAAGAGATCTTCAGCCAGATTTAAGCCTCAAACAGCCACTGATGGATGTGCTGTGTGCTTCATCCCAGACCGCGATGAACACAGACCTCACGACACGCAGTTATAGCTGTATCCTCTGGAAATGTGGATTTTGAAACAGAAAAATCTACCTTCTGATAGTGTGAATGCCTTTTATGGAAGCCAAACACTCGTGTTAACTAATGGAAGACTACACATACATTTAGGGTATCTATATGTGGTTTACAAAGGAGCCCAGGAAAGTAAATAATTCATTAACAACTGTTGATCATCTGAGGTTCTATCCCTTTGATGCATCAGGATCCTACTTTGTAAACCTGTAAACATGTTACTTTAAAGAGTCTTCCTATTACCAGGAAAGCAGACTAGTAAAGGCCATGAGTATTCCGGTGGGCCTGCTCCAAAGTTAGGACAATATGGCTAAATCCTAGGATTACAAAAACGAGACCTGCTGAGAAAATGAGTTCCAGACGGGGACTTTTATGGATGACCTTGGCTGACAAATGTTTTTTGGAAATTGTTTTATTTTAAAATTACCTTCCCAACAAACCATGTAACACTTGTATGTTATGGTGTTTCATTGCAAACATACTACATTGTAAATGGAGTTTCCAAGTCAGACAAAGAATGGACCAAAATCTAAGGACAATATTATGTAAGGACAATATTAAAAATGGATAAGAAAAAGTTCCGTTTGGTGAGGTTAAAGGATGCATAACCATGTCGTGTTGGACGGATAAAAAGGGTGGTAACCTTGTGCTTTTATTCAACTAAGGGACTTACCAAATCCTTAGGTTTTATGCAGGTGTCAGACTCCCACCTGGAAAGGGACAGTTTTCTATATTACACCTAAACTTATTTTAAATAACCGAAGCCCACGGCAACAGTTTAAAAGAACTTACCAAATAATAACTACATAACTTAGTACATTAAAATAAACCTAGGACAGTAATAGGTGGATGTCTCAAAAATATACAACTGGGGGAAATAACCACCGCACACAATTTGGAGGTTGTTAAAGTGACCGCTTAGAAGGGTGAACAGTGCAAGACATGCTTTTCCAGTTACACGCTCAAAACAGGAGTGCAAACGAAATTAAAGCTTTTGTTTAAAGATGTAGGATAAGGAAAGCTTGAAATTAATATTTAGAAGCTTCCCTCAGGTCATCCCCCAGAAATGAAATGATCAAAATGCTTTTTCATTGTACGATTTTCTTCAATGAGCTTTCTTTCAATGGCAAAACTGCATCCCACAAGCTGGGTCCCCTACTCACCCCCGTGGCAATCACCACACGGCTCCATGAGCACACACGGTGGTGAGTGAGGGGTACCTGTAGTCACTAGAGTCCGACATCGATAGAGCCTTGGAGTTTGGGGTTCTGCCTTGGCCAGTGTACCTGAACCCTACAGAGAACAGACAAAGCGATGGGCTTCAGAGCCCTCTCGTTCCTATGAGACTGGAGGGCAAATGGACTAACAAGATTCCTCCCTAGAGGCAAGCTGTTGGGGTGGAGGATGTTAAGCGCTGAAAGAAACCACTGCTGCTCTAGAAAGTGGAGAAGTACAGAGGTTCAAGATCAATACCAGTGCAAGAGCTTTTTAAGTGAGTTGACTAGGCGATGCATGCATCCATCCATGCAAATGTAGGACATGGCCCCCAAAGAGAACTGAAAACATGTATCTAACAACTGGAGAAGTCCCTTGCCAGTAGTTTATAAAAATAGATAGTCAATACTGTAGAGGCCCCTTCTACAGTCAACACTATGGAAGCCGGTCTTAGTTACCCATTACTTCAATACCAAAAAGCATTTACTACTTTTCAGACATTCCAGACAAAGGTCACTTATAACAAAAACTCAGCTTTTTTTTTAAACAAGATACTGTCCATTTAAAAAGTAGGTCTCTTCTTTCAAGTGAAACAGGACATTTTCTGTATTCGACTTAACTTCTAGTCTGTCCAGACTGCTTTGTCCTTCTGTAATGTGCATATACGCAGGACGAATAAACCGACTTAAACATCATCTGCACAGAAAAAAGTTAACAACTCGACATGATCGAGCAGGTCCGGTTAGTACAAATCTATTGCAAAGTAAAAAGACTCTGTGCGTCAGTCCCACTGGGAGGTGGGGACGCGGCGTCTCAGTCGGGAGGGTTCCAGCGGGAGGTGTGTCCCGAAAGCTGAGAAGCCGAACTGGCATCGGGGCCCACGTCACCGTCACCGTCACCGCCAATGCCACTGCTGAGGCTGCTAGGCCTGGTCCCCCTCTGCAGCTCCAGGAACGTTCCGCCTCACTTCCGGTTCCGGAGCCGCTTAGATTTCCTAAGAGAGTCTGTGGCCTCTCCTGCCTTTTTCCGCTTCCGGGGTGCCTCCTCGCCGTGGCCTGATGCCGAGGCGTCTCCAACGGCACTCTCCATGACTTCCCGCAGCTTGTGTTCCAGCTCGGCCAGCCGCGCGCTCTGCTCGCCAATGATCTGCGTCTGTTCCAGCAGCTTCTGGTCCTGGTCCTGAAGCTGCTTCTGCTGCTCCTGCACTTTGGTGCGCAGCTCCGAGACCTCCCGCCTAAGCACAGTCACCCCCGCGCCGTTGGTCTTCACCTGCTGCTGGAGCTTGGTGACCTCCTGTCGCGAGGGGTTTTGCTTGGAGAAGAGCTGCATGGTCGTCAGGGCCGCAGAAGGTCCCGGAACTGTGGAGGGAGTTTTAAATGGTCAATCACTTCAAATATCTCCCACCTAGCAACACTTCAGTAATGAGACTCATTTTGAAGTGGGATATCCTTGTAGCAGGACTTCCCCTAGTGCCTCTTGGCAGCTCACTTGGTTTACTGGGTTAACAGTACCGGAGTCTGACTTCTGATTCTCGTGTTCATGCAGCAGGATGCACACCGCCAGCAAGTAGAGAAGGGCACTTACTGGCGTAAACCTATTTTAAATATTATAAAACATTTTTAAGACTTACTGAGAAAACACAAGTAGTAAAATTAGAATATGATTCTTTTCTGTCTTATTTCCCACAAGCAAGTACAAATGTTCAAGTTCGAAGTAGAGGCCTATCATGTTCTTATGTCCTCTCTGCACTTAGATGTAAAAGCTTCAACTTCAGCCAAACAGATGACATCAAAAAGGGGACTACACTGCACACAATGATCAGGAAGAGTTTCTGACGTGATGCAGGAAGACTCTGCTTTAGGAATAATATAATGTAACACGGGCATAAAAATCACTATCATAGGGGCGCCTGGGTGACTCAGTTGTTAAGTATCTGACTCTTGGTTTCTGCTCAGGTCATGATCTAGGTTCAGGAATTTGACCCCAGCATAGGGTTCTGCACTGACAGTGAGGGGCCTGCTTAGGATTCTCTCTTCTTTCTCTTTCTCTGCCCCTCCTTCTGTCTCTCTCACCACCTCTCCCCATCTCTGCCCCATCCTCACTCACACACTCTGTCCCTGTCTCTCTCTCTCAAAATAAACTAAAACAAAAAAACCCCCACTATCACAAATAACCTACTTAAAAGAAAATGTTATCTCTTGTTTTCTACAAGGACCAGGTAGATCCAATGCATACCCTGTACCCATCTAACTTTCTCCTGCACACATACATAAGCAGGCTATTTTCCTCGACTGACGCATCCCTCCCCCCCTCTCTCTGCTTACCTTTATCTGATGTCCACAAATACATCAAGGCTTTGATCAATTCTTACCTCTTGTGAACTCTCAATCAGACCAGTCAACAATGACTTTATTTTCCTTAAGATTCTGTCTCTCCTAATCGTTTGGCATTTAAATGACACTTTTTTAAAATATTTCTTTTGCCAGTGATAATTTAATTTTGAGTCTGGATGGGTCTTACCTTTTGACACCTTTTGAGAGCAGACACCACGTATTATACTACCTTTTAGTCTCCACAGGATACAGTACAGCACTGTGCTCATAATAGGTACTCAATAAATAATTGATGTATTAATGCTAAGATGCTGTAGGCTTTATTATTAAATTACAGAGAGCCACTCAATTACCCCACTGAATACTCCAGGGAGCTAATAATCCAAACAAAACAAGACGTTTTACTAAAGTTTTTTCCTGATTTAAAGTATTTGCAAGGGTAGAAGATATTTTGAACAATTTGGTCTTTTAGTAGTAAGGGCACGAATCTCTAGGCTATGATATACTTTTGCAAAATAGCTACCACAGAAGAAGTGACAGAGTTTAAAATAGCTTTATGCACCCTGTCTTTTAAAGTAGCAAGCAGACAGCCTGGGGAAATAACTGCCTGAATATTCCATGAAGAATCTGGGGTTCTATTTCTCATGTTTTTAATTCTGTTTTAGCATAATGGACATTAACTAGTCAGAAACAAAACAAAACAACCCTGCATCTGTAACTTTTCACCCAGAAATTCTGACAAGACCTATTGTGAGTCGATAGCTATGGATATGTACAAGGATTGAGCCATGGGACTGGCTTAACATGGGACATGCTTAACAGTAGTGGATCAGTTACACAAGTTATGGTCTATAATCAATGTGTCATTAAAGCCCATGTTGCAGATATACATTTACGCACAGAAAAGGTCAAGATATATGATTAAATGGGGAGGAAAAGCAAGTTACCAACTCCATATGCTACTTTAAACTGAACATATGAACAAGAGATACCTGGAGGAGAGCCCATGAGTCTTCCAGATACATCTGACCCTGGTAATTTCCTCTTTAGAATTGGAACAATCTTTTCATCGAAGTACTCCATTGCCATGGAGGAAATATCCCTTAACTCTTGAAGTACTTCATGAGCTCGCTGAGGGGCTCTGGTAGAATTGACGTATCTCAACACACGATAAATCTCATCGATCACCTAAAATAAAGAGTTCTCATTAGCACTTTCCAGTTTGCTTTTAAAAGGCAGTGGCTAAATAAGGAGAGAAGGGCCGACTTCTGCGGTCTCCCCAGAGACCTAAGGCCTGGGCTTGCCCTCACACATTTCATTCGCAATAAAGATCTTCTGTATCAGGCACAGGGGACAGGGGAAGCTGCATGGATAAAATACAGCTCCTGCTCTGAAGGGGACCGTAGCGAAACCAGGGTGACACATGTGTGGGGCATGGGCCGCCAGACAAACCGGAGGCCTGGAGCGGGTCTGCTGTGTCCGGTGTGCGAGCAGGGTGGAGGCATTTCTCCCCCGAGCTGCTTCGCCTCAGCCCCAGTGCCTCCCACAGCCCCAGGCCCCTGGCCCACTTTCCCGCTTGCTGTTGGCAGGGGCTCGATCCTCTGCGGTTCTGTTTCTCTAGGGCTGGACATGCACCTGAATGAGGTGTCCTTAGATCCCACTTTCCCGCGGTCCCAAAGGGTAGCGAGAGACCCCTTCTCCCTTCACGGGGAACTGCCAGTGGAGGAAACACAGGTGTGGCAAACACGGAGGAAAAACGGTCTGACCACCCTGGCTCCCAATTCTTTTGCTGGAATGGTTGCTGAACCTGCCGGAGGCATTTCCTCCCTCAGCTTTAATCTCGAGAAGGAACTAATAAATTATACCTGTCAATTCATTCCTACCATAGTCTCT
>NW_027532592.1:4422900-4446549 GCF_008692635.1 Crocuta crocuta
TTTTCTGTATCTGGTCTTTAAAATAAACTAAAACAAAAAAAAAAAAACCACTATTATAAATAACCTACTTTTTAAAAAAAGTTATCTCTTTCCATTTGCTCAAGTCTTCCATTAGGAAAGGCAACACTTAGAGGCGCCTGGGAGGTTCAGTCGGTTGAGCATCAGACTTTGGCTCATGTCATGATCTCAGGTTCATGAGTTGGAGCCCCGTGTTGGCCTCTGTGCTGACAGCTCAGAGCCTACAGCCTGCTTTGGTTTCTCTGTCTCCCTCCCTCTCTGCCCCCNACGCTTAACCAACTGAGCCACCCAGGTGCCCCACATGTACACTTTCAAAAATAAATGAATAGGGGTGTGGGGGGGGCTCAGTGGGTTGAGCTTCTAGCTCTTGATTTTGGCTCAGGTCATGATCTCATGGTTCGTGAGCTCGAGCTCTACATTGGGCTATGCGCTGACAGTGTGTAGCCTACTTTGGATTCTCTTTCTTTCTCTCTGCCCCTCCCACCTGTTCTTTCTCTCTCAAAAATAAATATTAAAAATTAATAAAAATAAACATTTAAAAAGGTAACACTTCAAACTTTTACTACATACAGGTTATTTTAGTCAAGTGGGATAATCCATGTTTTCAGTAAAATTAAGAACATTCTCTTTCCAAAAGTTATACGCAAAGGACAAGATGAAGGAGAAATGACAACGGCATGCCAGCACCACACACTTCTCCCATTCATAGTTACCAGTGGCTGCAATGGCACTTATTAAGAAAACATGGTATTCACCCAATTTTCAAAATATTTCACCTTCTAACTGGGTTTAATTACTTTCCAAGAATTACTTTAGCAGCAAGAATGTAATGGAGTGATGAGTCTTGAGATCTACTGGAGAGATCACAGGCCATAGGCTGGTCACTTAAACTTTCTATCTTTTTAATAATTTGTGATTTTCTACTTCTCAGCAGATCATTCCTTCGGTCTTTTAAATTTTTTTTTTTAAATGTTTTATTTATTTCTAGGAGAGAGAGAGAGAGACAGCGTGAGCAGGGGAGGGTNGCTAGAACTCATGACCCTGATCAAGAGTCATATGCTCCACTGACCGAGCCAGCCAGGCACCCGACACTTAAACTCTTACTGGCTGTTTTTACAGCTTTCAAATATGCCACATGCTGAGTCCTACCTGAGCCTGAGATGATAAAAATAATAAAACTATTTTAAAAGTAGGATACAGACCAACTATAGTAAGTGATCACTATGTTTCTAGAACATGCAACTCACAATGTCATGCTATGTTTACTTTGTTTTCAGATTTTTATTTAAATTCTAGTTAACATACAGTTAATACTGGTTTCAGGAGTAGAATCCAGTCATGCTGGTATTTACACTAGCACAGCAGTAAATCATATACCATGGATACAATTTAAGTCTTTGGACTCTGTGAGGGAGAATTTCTATCTTGTTTAATCCACTGTTCAGCAAAGTTCCTAGCAGAAAACTGAACCTCCTGTGTCCTCATTTTTTCTCACTTTCCATCTTTTTGTTGTACTTGAGATCTACTTGACATTCCCTTCTACCCCTTTAATCAAACATTTTTGTTCATAGTTTAAAATTTTAAGTGCGTTTAAAATTTTCTGAAGATTTGTATGTGGCATGTGTTTGTATCTTTTTAAAATTTCTCTTAGAATATTAATCACAGTTTCAGAGGTGCCTGGGGGGCTCAGTCGGTTAACTGTCTGACTTTGGCTCAGGTTGTGAGTTCAAGCCCCGCATCAGGCTATATGCTGACAGCTTAGAGCTGGGAGCCTGCTTCAGATTCTGTGTCTCCCTCTCTCTTTGCCCCTCCTCCACTTGTGCTCTGTCTCTCTCTCTCTCTCAAAAATAAACATTAAAAAATATATTAGTCACAGTTTTTTTTTTTTTTTAATTTTTAAATGTTTTATTTATTTGTGAGAGAGAGAAAAAGAGAGAGAGAGACAGCAGAGCAGGGGAGGGTCAGAAAGAGAGAGAGACACAGAATCCGAAGCAGGTTCCAGGCTCTGAGCTAGCTGTCAGCACAGAGCCCAACGCGGGGCTCAAACCCATGAACTGTGAGATCATGACCTGAGCCAAAGTCAGACGCTTAACCGACTGAGCCACCCAGGCGCCCCTTAAGTTTTATATTCTTGTATGGTTTTCTCAAAGGTATTTTCCATCTGTTTGTTTTATTCTGTGTTTTGTATCAGCTTGGTGATTCTCTGCTTCCTGTTCCCATTTAAAAATGACTGGAGCACACAGAGAGCTCAGAGGAACCCNGGTCATGATCTCATGGTTAGTGGGATCGAGCTCCACGTCAGGCTCTGTGCTGACAGCTTAGAGCCTGGAGCCTGCTTTGGATTCTTTGTCTCCCTCTCTCTCTGCCCCTCCCTGCTTCAAGCTCTATCTCAAAAATAAATAAACTTAAGAAAAAAAGTTTTTTTTAAGTTTATTCATTTATTTTGAGAGAGAGAGCATGAACAGGGGAGGGGCAGAGAGAGAGAGGGAGAAAATCCCAAGCAGGCTCTGCACTGACAGTGTAAAGCCCGATACAGGGCTCGAACTCTCAAACTGTGAGATCATGACCTGAGCCAAAATCAAGAGTCAGACCTTAAATGACTGAGCCCCCCCGGGGACCCCTCTTCTATTTAAAGACTCAGGGACTGTTTACATTTATCTTGGGACAAGCACAGTAAAAGGAAGAATGCTCCCAAATAATACTGATTTTTAAGATGATCTTCATGTTAAAATCAATTATAAAAAAAGCCAAAAAACACAACATTCTGGAAACATTTGATAAATTTAAATTAAAGGCTATTTCTCAAAATAAGGGACCCGTGTTCTTAAAAAATATGAAGATCAAGACACACAAAGGAGGCACAGGGGCCTACTCCACATTAAGGAGGTTAAGACCACGCATGAATGGGCTGGGTTCTGTACTGAGAAAAAGCAGCAGGGAGGAGTATCACTGGATCAGGGATGAAATCTGAATGTGGGCTGTCTGGTAAGTGTTACCATATCAAAGTTATACTTCCTGATTTTTGATAACTGTATAGTAAGAAAACTGTGCTTTCTCAGGAAATACACAGAAATACTTAAGAGTAAAGGATTGCAATATCTCCACTATTTTCAAATGGTTTAGGAAAAAAATCCATGGATTTAATAGAGAGAATAAAAACAAACGGGACAAAAGGTAAGCAATTGCTGGATCTGGATAAGAGACACATGGGAGCTCCGTGTACAATTCAACGCAAGAAGTTACCAAAATGAAAAGAGATTTAAAAATGCAACCCCACCAGTACCCCTGCAGCCTCCCCGATCAAAACATTAAAAACAAATCAACAAAACCTAATACATAGATTTTAAGTTTGTTCAGGGAAATCTAGACTCCTGACCTCACATCATCATTTACACCGAAAATCCTGACTTTGGGGAACCAGTGTGTTTCAGCAGAAGTGTTTCCAGAGCCCCTAGTAATGCTTAAGAATAGGGACTTGTCCGTGTCTTTCTTCATCCTTCTATGTCCCAGAATGGTTAGCTGGCCTCTGTTCACTTGTATGCCTCAGTATGTGTGAACTGCCAACATGGACCATGAACTTACTGTAAGAAGCCACGTAAGAAGGCTTGAAAACCGTACACAGGGGTAAGCCCGATACCTGTAACCTCTCAGTTCTGAGAGAAGATGAACGGAGGCCCAACAGAGTGGTCAAGGTCGGCGGCTGTGGCCCTGGCGGACCTACAGTGGTCTCACGGGAACACAAGCACACACGTTTCTGCCCCGCATGTTGTACGCGCTGTTCGCCAGTGTGGTGGACCTATATACCATGCGGCCTGCGAAGCCAGAGATATGTACTACCTGGCCTTTTACAGAAAAAGTTTGCGGATCTCTCCCCAGAGAGGGAAGTGGCAAACTCTCAACGGGTGTGAAGTCTTTAGGCAGATTTTCTCCTAATGCCGTTACCAGTACTGTCCCCGTCCAGAGACACCGTTTTTCACCTTAACCCTTCTGTCAGACCTAGTTTTTCGCTCAATAGAAAGGCAATGACCTAGCTGTGTGGAGCTGAAGAGGGGACATGTAGACTTAAATCATTTTTACTTTATTTTTATATTTCTTTTAGAAAGAGAGAGCAAGAGTGCGAGTAGGGGAGGGGCAGAGGGAGAGAGAGAATCCCGAGTAGGCTCCACGTGGTCAGCACAGAGCCTGACTCAGGGCTCGATATGAGATCATGACCAACATCAAGAGTCAGATGCTTAACTGACTAAGCCCCCCAGGCGCCCCTAAATCATTTTTAAATACAGACTTGCAACCCAGCCTCCTGTGTCAGCTCCACTGTCAGGGGTGCCTGGAGCTTTCCAGCGGCCGGCTGTGCAGAGGCCGCGCCGCCTCCCAGCTCCCCACTGCCCGGCCAGGGTTTCACCTCCCCAGCTCTGCCAGGCCCCGCCACCACTTGTCCGTGTATTTTCCAGCTCCCAGACTTCTGTTGCTGCTGCTCTCCTGACCTCGCTTGCATGGGTCTTTTTTACCTTTTTAAAATTAGCTCCTTCCCTATCTGAGCAAGCTTTGGGAGGAGTCAGAGGTAAACATATATTTAGTTTGCCATCCTGAACCTACCATTTGATGTTAAGAGTAAATCTGCTCTTTCAGAGAATAATTTTAAAAATGCTTTTTTTCCCAACTGTTAGTGTAAAATCCTAAAGTTCTGATGTATATCAGGTGTTCTAATTTAAACTACAATCTTGATATGACCCAGATTCACTTAAGCAGCTCATGAAAGAGTAATCTGCAAATGAAATGCTTAGTATAGACCTGAATTCTAACAAAGTGCATATGCTCTATATAAACCATAGAAATGAGTTCCCTTACAAAGGGTGACAGCTCTGAACTTGTTTTTTTAATATTTAATTTATCAGAAAGCATGAGTGGGGGAGGGGCAGAGAGAGAGAGGGAGAGAGAGAATCTCAAGCAGGAGAAACTGAACCCACAAACTGTGAGATCATGACCTGAGCTGAAACCAAGAGTCAGATGCTGAACCGACTGAGTCACCCAGGCACTTTTAAAGAAACAAAGTAATCCGAGATGAGTTAAGTCTGCTAATAAAAACCAAACTCATTTTTGTTTCTGGTGGGGTTGTCTGTCAAGTTTCCAGGAGAAGTCAGGGTGAGTTTCTGCACGGACACAAGCACTATTAAGGAAAAATGGGAGACAGTGTGTTGTGCAGAACACAACCGGGATATCAGAAGGCTCAAGTGTAGCTTGTATTAAACCCTGCAAGCTCGCCAGGCCGCCGTTGTCTTCCCACCAGAACAGGAAGAGGCCTCGCATGGCCGTGACAGGAGGCACACAAGTCCATGAACGCCGGAGCGCTCCACGAATCCAAAGTGGTTCGCGAACGTAAGAGGAGGGCAATGGCCAGGGAGAGGGCCGGGCGGACAGATGTATCCCAGGGGAGGCGGGGCCCCGGGCGCCTTCACACCTGCTCTCCCACGGGGGGGCGCAGAAAGGGCATCTGGAGCAGGCCCCCTGGGCCTACAGCACCTGAAAACTGAGCACCGTCTCCACTGAGGCTGCCTCAGCTGTCGTTCGGGTGCAGAAACAGAGTCAAAGTCAACAAAAACTTGCACAAACCAGCAGAATTCAACTGGATCTGACCTTACTCGTTCAGATAGCGAAGATCAGTGTTACAATTCTGTGATCCTGATCACCCAGAACCAAGACTGGCGACTTCAGCAAAGGCCAGACACTAAGCAGCTTAGACTCTGCAGGCCATGTGCACTTGGCACAAACCACTCCACTCTGGTTGGTGACAACTGGTTGAATTGGTTTTGAGGTTATGAGAACTGCAAGATGTTTCTTAAATATTCATGTTCTTTTTTTAAAATTTTTTAAAAATGTGTTTTATTTATTTCTGAGAGAGAGAGACAGCATGAACAGGGGAGGGTCTGAGAGAGAGGGAGATACAGAATCTGAAACAGGCTCCAGGCTCTGAGCTCGCTGTCAGCACAGAGCCTCATGTGGGGCTCGAACCCACGAACCGTGAGATCATGACCTGAGCCAAAGTCGACGCTTAACTGACTGAGCCATCCAGGTGCCCCTTAAATATTCATGTTCTTAACAATGAGACATGCAATAAAAATCCGAAGGCCGCAGGGGACAACCAATACTAGTTCAACAGACATCCTGGAACACTTCAGTGTTGAGGCCTATAAAGCAGATCTGGACAAAACTCAGTGTAAGAATCAGAATCTGACATTTCTGACTGATAACCTTTTACAATTACTACTCCACAAAAGAATCTGTAGCTCGTAGGTAGAAAGTAAGATATACTGAAGAAGAATAATGGGGTGCCTGGATAGTTCAGTCGGTGAAGCATCTGACTCTTGAGTTTGGGCCAGGTCATCTCATGGTTTGTGAGATTGAGCCCCACATCAGGCTCTGTGCAGACAGCATGGAACCTGCTTGGGATTCTCTCTCTGCCACTCCCCCCACTTACTCAGTCTCTCAAAATAAACAAACATTGAAAAAAAAAAACACTATTTAAAATAAAATGATAAGAAACGATCTCTCCCATAAACACAGAAAATTGAAAATGAAGAAAGTATACAAAATATTGCCTGTGTTCATGATCTATGGAAATAACAAAAAGAGAACATTCAAATTTTACTGTGTATTGACTAGTTCCAACCATGGTAAGGGCATCTTTTGCTACTATCAGATAAGTAGCAAAATGACCTGTCATTCAACCTCCACGCCTTCCACACATGACAGACACAAACTGCACCTGAATGTACTCTTTTCTCCAGCAGCAAGACGCCACGCCGGAGTTTATACACACGCTGCTGTACACTGAAGTGCTTCTCCCTGGCAGCAGGAGTAGCATGTGGAGTGCTGTAGTCTCAACGAGCTTGGGGACGGTGAATGTGCCACAAGAGACCTATGTCTATGTTACACAGCTCTCTTCCTCCCCCTGCGTGTGCTGCTATCCATTGATCATTTATTCTTACCAAACCTGGAAGTTTCTGAGTTGTCTTCATGAAACATTTCTCAAATACAACCACATCAGCCTGTCCCTCCCACTCCCCCTCCCCGAAACTGTAACAGCTTCAAGACGGAACAACGGTCTTGTTCGCTGCTGTTCTTAACAAGGAGTACAAAGCTCACAGATGTGTTCTGCAGCACAAACTCTTTTTTTCCTTCATATTTATGGAAATAGCGCACTAACTGGAGTGGAGTATAAATTCCTAACAAGCTTTTCTAGAGAACAGCAGGGCTTCTGCTGTTTGCTTCCTAAAGTGAATCTTGAGCATGAACATCACATACGAGATGTACATATGTCAATTACAGTACTGAAGCTAAACAAATCCATTCACAGAAACTCAGTCCAGGGGCGCCTGGGTGGCTTAGTCGGTTAAGCGTCTGACTTTCGCTTAGGTCATGATCTCGCAGTTCATGGGTTCGAGGCCCGCGTCGGGCTTTGTGCGGACTGCCAGCTCAGAGCCTGGAGCCTGTTTCAGAGTCTGTCACTCCCTCTCTCTCTGACCCTCCCCTGTTCGCGCGCTCTCTCTGTCTCCTAGAAATAAAATAAATATTAAAAAAAATTAAAAAAAAAAAAGAAAGAGGCAGGAACAACTCAGACATTTCAACAATGGCTTTGTAATAATTTCAGCCTAAGCAGGGCGATCCGCTGTCCTACATAAGCAATCCTAGTTTACCTTTCCTGGGATGAAGCAACAGAGATTGGAATCCACATACTTCATGAAAGTCATATTTAACAGTGAGAGCCTTGTTTCAACAGCAGCAAGGATGTCTGCGTGGCGAGCTAATGAGTGGTTTCTTCTTTCTGACTCCCTCCTGTAATAAAGGAAAGCATCATGAAAGAAGTACTGTGGACTAAAATGTTAAGCAATGAAAATGCCTTGGGACACCAGAGGAGCTCAGTTGGTTGAGCAGCAGACTCGATTTCGGCTCAGCCTGACCCCACCCAAAATTATGGGATTGAGCCCTGCATTGGGCTCGGCGCTTAGGATTCTCTCAAGTTAAAAAAAAAAAAAAAAAAAAAAGCCTTACTGAAACAGTCTAACATTTACGTGTTAATTTAGATGTCTACAGTTGGGTCGTCATTTAACTGTAACGATCAATGAATTGCTATATCCAGAAATTCCTGCCAAGGACTAGTATGTACTGGTAAAATCTTGAAAAAAAATTTTAGTTTTTTTTATTTTGTGTTTTGGCTGTATCAAGCCCAATGGCCATTCAAATCAGAAAAATCAGGTAAATGAAAGAATTGCAAAGGGACACACAGACAAGCGACCTGTATGTTTTTACCTATAAAATCAGCTTGCTTAAACTTTTAAACAGTTTCACTGAGCAATAATTCACCTTTAATGTGTATAATTTAATGGTTTTTAGTATATTCACAGAGCTGTGCCCCCATCAACGTGATTTAATTTCTCCACATTCTTACACCACAAAAAGAGGTCCCGTAACTGTCATCAGTCACTCCTACTCCTCAGCCCTTGGCAACCACTGGTCTCCTTTCGGTCTCTCTGGATCCACCATTTCTGGACATTTTAGATATCTGGAGTGGTAGCGCCTACAGCACCTTGTATCTGTCTTCTTTCACACCACACAGTTCTCCAGGCTTGGGCGTGTGGTAGCAGCTACCCGGGGCTCCGTTCCTTTCTGTGGCCGACTATATTCTATCATAGAGACACACCACCATTTTGATTATCGAGTCATTAGCTGATGCCTTTTGGGTTGTTTCCGCTTTCTATTATGAATAACGCTGCACTGAATGCTCATGTACCAATTTTTTTGTGTGGCTACATTTCTATTTCTTTTAACTATATACCTAGGAATGAAACGGCTATGTCATGTGGTAATTCTATGTTTAGCCTTTTGAGCAATGAAGTGTTTTCTCAAGTGGCAGAACCACTGTATGATCCCACCACCAATTTAGGAAGGTCCCCGTTTGTCTACATCCTTCCCAAGATTTTTTTGTCTTTTTTGTTTCAACCTTCCCAGTGGATGTTTGTGGTACATCAGTGCTCTGCTGGGCAGACTGATGATGCTGGGGCCCCCAAATGTGCTTGCTGGCTGTCAGTTTGTCGTCTCTGGAGAAATATCTATTGTTGTTGTTGTTTTTAATTTCTGAGAGGGAGAGAGAGACAGCATGAGCAGGGGAGGATCAGAGAGAGAGGGAGACACAGAATCTGAAACAGGCTCCAAGTTCTGAGCTAGCTGTGAGCACAGAACCCGACGCGGGGCCCGAACCCACGAACCGTGAGATGATGACCTGAGGCAAAGTCAGATGCCCAACCAACTGAGCCACCCAGGCACTCCAAGAGGAATATCTATTATATCTGTTAAAGCCCTTTGCCCACGTTTAAACTGGGTAATTTGTCAGTGGATTAACTCCATTACATTTATTGTCGAGTTCTAAGAGCTCCTCACACAATCTGGATGCAAGTCTCTCATCAGATATATGAGCTGCAAATATTTTCTCCTCTTGTGTGGGTGTCTTTTCGCTTTCTTGATATTGTCCTTTGCAGGACAATTTTGATGAAGTCCAGACTTTTTCTTCTGTTATTTGTGCTTTTGGTGTCCTAGCAAAGAACCCCTGCCTAACCCAAGTTCATGGAGGTCAGGACTCTGTTTCCATCTAAGGGTTTATCATCCAGCGCTGATACCATACTTATATCCGTAATCTACTTGGAGTTCACTTTCAAAGACGGTGTGAGGAAGGGATCCAAGTTCATTCCTTTGCGCAGACACCCAGGTGTCCCAGCATCATCTGTGGAAAACATCATTCTTTCCCCACTGAGTGGTCTTGCGTTCTTGTTGAAATCAACTGACTTAACATATCAGAATCTATTTTCCATACTCTCAGTTCTGCTCCGTTGGTCTATATGTCTGTCTTTGTGTTGGCAACATACTGGTTCAATTACTGTGGCTTTACAGTCGGTTTTGATACTGGAGAGTGGTAGCACTCTACCACCTTTGTTCCTCCTTTGCAAGATTGTTTTGATTATTCGGAGTAAGAATCACAAGATGAATCTGTTATTTTCTGCAAAACAGTCAACTAGGACTTTGACAGGAATTGCACTGAATGTGCACATCAGCGTGGGAAGAACTGCCATCTGCATAGTATGAAGTCTTCCAGTCCGTGACCGTGACCAGTTAAGTCTCTTCAAATTTCCTTCACCAATGTCTTATGGTTTTCAGTGGACAAGTCTTCTTTGGTTATAGTCCTTACTATCTTCTTTTTCATAGTACTGTAAATGGAACTGTGTGTGTGTGTGTGTGTGTGTGTTTTTTTTTTAATGTTTATTTATTTTTGAGAGAAAGAGACAGAGTGCAAGTGCAGGAGGAGCAGTGAAGAGGAGACATAAAATTTGAAGCAGGCTCTAGGCTCTAGGCTCCAAGCTGTCAGCACAGAGCCCAACGCGGGGCTCAAACTCATGAACCACAAGATCATGACCTGAGCTGGAGTCAGGCGCTTAATCAACTGAGTCACCCAGGCCGTGCCTGGATTTGTCCTTTTTATAAAGTGAGCTCTAGCCCAATGTGGGGCTGGGACTCACAACCCTGAGACCAAAAGTCACATGTTCTACCAACTGAGCCCGCTGGGAGCTACTCCCCCTTTCCTGAGTCTAGCTGACACACAATGCTATGTTAGTTTCAGGCACACAACTTAGTGATTCTACATCTCTGTACCTATGTCATGCTCACCACAAGTGGAACTGCCGCCTGTCACCACACAGCGCTGTGACAGTACCCTTGACTAGAGTCCCTATGCTGTACTTTTCATCCCCACGACTTACTCATTCCATAACTGGAAGCCTATAGCTCCCACTCCCGTTCATCCACTCTGCCCATCTCTGCACCTGGAATGGTCTTAATTTGTTTTTTGGGTCATTTATTGCTATTATATACAATTATACAACATTTTGTGTATCAATCTTGCATCTTACAGCCCTGCTGAACGTGCTCATTAGCTCTATTAGTGGATTCCTTATATACGACTACATACGTGTCAGTTCATATCATCTATGAACAGAGAACATCAATCCTTCCTTTCTAATCTGGATGCCTTTTATTTCATCTTCTTGCCTAACAGCCCTGGCTACAACCTCTAATAAAATGCTAAACAGAAATGGTGGACAAAGCACAGTCAAAATCACTTACTGTGATCTGGGTGACCTTTCCCTACAAAAACTTGGAAACCGTTTAACATGTGAACTTAACCCAGATTAAAAAACAAAAAACCCAAAATAAACAGGGGTGCCTGTCTAGGACTCCTGATGACAGGGCTGATGACAGGGTCATGCGTTTGAGCCCTATGTTGGGCACAGAGATTACTTAAAAAAAAAAAAAAAATCAAAAAAAATACACAACCAAGAAACAAAGTCACCATTTGTAACTTACTGCCATCATTAGCTGCAACGTACCTTGGAAGCTGTGCTTTAACTTGTTTCTGGCATAGATTGTGGTATCTCTCCACCTTTAGAAATCCCTGATTCAACATTCTCTGGCAGACCAAGTCCATTCTTTTACAAACCTATGGACAGGAAGGAAGAGAAAGAATTTTTAAGAGTAAAAATCAAATAAAAAACATTAACTTAGACTCCTGTTAGCTGGAAGTTCTCTGTGCTAGTATTGCCCCCTACTTTGCCACCTAAATCTTTGAGTCAGTATATACAGGTGAATGCCTCAGAGTTTCTAACTCGTGCAACATTACGTTAAGAAATTAATATTAGCATAACAAGGAATATGTCACCTTTACGTATTTGTTGAGTGTTCTGAATGTATCCCCACTACTGTGGTCAGAAACTATAGTCATGAAGATCAGTAAAACAACGTATTCAAAGGTTTTTAAACTTTTTTTAAAGTTTGTTTTTAGAGAGGGAGAGAGAGCACAAGCGGAGGAGGGGCAGAGAGGGAGACACAGCATCCAAAGCAGGCTCCAAGCTCCGAACTGTCAGCACAGAGCCCTATGCGAGGCTCGAACCCACAGCAGTGAGATCATGACCTGAGCCAAAGCTGGATGCTCAACTGACTGAGCCCCCCAGGCGCCCCTCAAAAGGTTTTTCATAGTTTAAAAAAAGAAAATTCTCCTTTAGCTAAAAATGTGTATTCAAACTTTAAGTCTAACTTCTCATAAACTTAATATGATCTATAACCAGAATGAGAATTCTTATTTATTTCTACCAATCAGGGTCAACTACAGAGTTATTCTCTACTAGACTATCATATTCTCCATGACATATTTTAACATATGTAGCAGAATCTTGACTATTTTGAATCTTTGAAGAATACTGTGCTTTTATACAGGAAAAGCGCTGAATCATAGTCAGAACATCTAAACTGGAGCCTAACTTCTACATACTCTTAAGCAAGTCAGCTACCCTTTGGAAGCCTGAGGCAGCCATCTGTAAAATGTGGGTAGTATATAACTCACAGGGATAATCATTAGGATTAAAGGAAACAATAGGGCTAAAATCACTTGGTAAACTCTGGAGTACTATGTGAAGATTCCATTAAGTAAACTTTGTTGAACTTAGTACTAATTTGAAAACTTTGTTCATACTTGCTAGATTTCTGAGACATCTCGGCACCTTTGTTATCTTAACAAAACCTGCTACACAAAATCTGTTTCTTCTTAGATCCCTGAGATCAGCTTCATCAACTTGACCACTAACTCTCACTGAATAGGTGTGGATGTTGAAAGTGCACGACCCTGAGATAAATCTATATATCAAGGCCAAGTCAAGCAGGTGGGCTTGTCATGTGCTTCTTTCCATCTCTCATGGTGCCCAAGCACAAACGCTTGCCAAACACTTGTTGAAACGGAAATGTTGATGAGATCCCTGGTGCCTGCTTTCCCCTGAGAACTCAGACACACAAATTCTGTCAACCTGGACAATGAAGGCTTTACTGCTCTAGTACTAAATACTATGTGCTTCCTAACTCACAACACCCAGATGAAAGGCATTAAGAAAAACACTGCTTTTCAATTTGAAAATAAGAACAGCAAATTTTAAGTTCTAAGACTAATTCTTAATAAATGGTATTTTAAAATATTCAAATATTTCCTTCCTCCCCTCTTTCCTTCCTTCTTTTTTGAGAGAGAGAGAGAACAAGTGAGTGACGGGCACAGAGATAAGGAATAAGAGAGAAGTGGGGCTCATGCTCACCTAATGCGGGGCTAGAGCTCACAAACCATGAGATCATGACCTGAGGTAAAGTCTGATGCTTTACCCACGGAGTCACCCAGGCACCCCAGTGGGATCTATTTCTAACTAAAAGAAACCAATTACCAACATATGTTCAATGCCTATTAAAAATTAATACAAACAATATGTATCAACATAACTTTTTTTTTTTTTACATTTATATTTTGTAATCGCTACACCCAAAGTGGGGCTTGAACCCATAACCCCGGGATCAAGAGTCCTATTCTCCTCCGACTGAGCCAGCCAGGTGTCCCAACATAAATAACTTTTTTTTTTAAAAATATTTTTATTTATTTATAGGAGAGAGAGACAGCGTGAGCAGGGGAGGGTCAGAGAGAGAGGGAGATACAAACTCCGAAACAGGCTCCAGGCTCCGAGCTGGCAGTCAGCACAGAGCCCGACGCGGGGCTCGAACCCATGAACCGCGAGATCATGACCTAAGCGAAAGTCGGACGCTTAACCGACTAAGCCACCCAGGCGCCCCCTAACATAAATAACTTTTAAAGGAAAAATAACTCTTTTAAAACAAAGTATCTAGTGAGTTACATTTTTGCAAATCTCTTTGATATGTAGTTTTAGAGGAAGTGAAATGTCATATCTGTTTCTGCATTCAATCTACCAAGATATTGCCTTAGAAAATTCTAGAAAACATAATATACAAGGATACATTTCATGAGCTCTCAGTTTGCTGACATTATCACATGTCACAACAGCTACTGGAAAGCTCCACTGTCCACTTGTGAAAAAAAGGAGAGTGAAAAATGGCAATAACAGCTTAGTACTATAATGAAAATATTTTAGATCTTATGGACTCTCTGAAAGGGTTTTGGGAACTGCTTTGGGATCCCAGGACTAAACTTGAAGAACCAGTGCTCCAGTCCAGAATGACTACATCGTCATCACAAACACCAGTACCAAAACTGTGTGAGGAAGAAAGGAACTTTTCTTACATTATTGTGGGAGGGAAGAGTGCGTCTGTCTGATGAGCAGGCTAAATTCTCATCTTTCACGGTAGAAGGTCAACAGATAATATATCAAAATAATATCAGCCTAAAGAGCTGAAGGTGGCCCTTCTGGGGAATAAAAATTGACGGCTGTACAATTTTTTTTCCTGTTGCCAGAACCATTCAAGGTGAGGCACCTTCTAATACCATCTTGTAGGAAACACTTCTAGTGTTTGTGGACTTTTCCACAATCTCTTTGATAATTTCTGAGATGAAGTAATAGGAATAATTTTTTAGCAGCATTACAGAGAAAAAAGTTAAGGTCAACTATTACTATCCTAGTTTCCAAGGTACCGTCTAAATGATTTTCTCATACAAGCATTGTGCCGCACTGGATGTAGACATCTGCTAATAATTCAGAAGCCCAGCTAAGTGTCTGAGTACCGACCATTAACAAGAGTGTGAATAAACGACCAGAGAAGGCCAGTTGAGGACGATTTCACCTGAGAGAAGACTGGAATTAGCCACGCAACAAGGACAAAGGACCACTAAGGTAGAGGTGTGGCCTGCACGAAGGCAGAGTCTAGAGTGAATACGCCACTGAGCAAATACTGAGGACAGAGTGGATGTGCAGGCAAAGCTGAGCGAAGTAAAAATCTCCCATAGTTGGAGCAGATAAATCAGACAGTAATGAGAAAGAACTTTAAAAAGATGCCCATTTTTTGGAAAGATCTTGAATGGGGACAGTGGTCATTTTCTGTAAGGAACTATAATATTAGGACTAAAGATTTAGATCCAGAAATTTCACATGGGGAGAACTGAGATCCATGAAGATGAACCCCCAAACGAAGAAACAGAAAAAATAAAGGCTTGTAAACAGAGTCTCAACATTTCAAAAAGATGTTCATTTTATTTTTGTGAGAGAGCGAGCAATCATGAGCAGGGGAGGGGCAGAAAGAGAGAAGCGGACAGAGGATCTGAAGCAGGCACCGGGCTCTGCACTGACAGCAGAGATCCCAACGCAGGGCCTGAACTCACAAACTGTGAGATCATGACCTGAGCTGCCCAGGTGCCCCTCAAGGAACATTTATTGGTAAAAGCTGGTAAAAAGATGGGGCACCTGGGCTGCTCAATCAGTTGAGCAACTGACTCTTGGTTTCGGCTCAGGTAATGATTTCATGGTTTGTGAGTTCAAGCCCCACATACGGCTCCACGCTGAGTGTGAGGAGCCCACTTGGGATTCTCTCTCTCCCTCTCCCCTTCCTGTGTGTTCTCACTCTCTCAAAATAAATAAAATAAACTTAAAAAAAGAAAAGTTGGTAAAAAGAGAAAACAGGAGGTCACAAAGAGAAATTTGAATAGTACCACAAAAGCTGAAGTCAAAAATATTTTAAACATCAGTCAATACTGTAAGAGATCAGCATTTAACGTGGTATTCTTTCTTTCCTGGATGTTCAGTAAGTACTGATTGACCAACAGCACAGAAACAAAGACACAAATAGATCATCTATTTTCATTTAGAATTCAGAAAGAAGGTGGGGTGCCTGGGTGGCTCAGTTGGTTAAGCGTCCAACTTCGACTCAGATCATGATCTCACGGTTCATGGGTTCAAGCCCCGCATCGGGTTTTGTGCTGACAGCTCAAAGCTGACATCGGGTTTTGTGCTGAAAGCTGAAACAGAGCCTGTTTCAGATTCTGTGTCTCCCTTTCTCTCTGCCCCTCCCAGCCCATGCTCTGTCTCTCTCTGTCTCAAAAAAAAAAAAAAAAAAATTCAGAAAGAAGGAAAGTGGCCTCTGAAATGGCTGGGCCCTGAACAACACACATCTGAACTGCATGGGGCCACCTATGCATGTATTTTTCTCTTTTTTCCTGGATAAATTCAGTACAGTTCTGTAAATATATGTTCTCTTCCTTATGGTTTTTTGAAAATATTTAACTTTAAATCTGTAGTTTACTTTATTGTAAGAATATGGCATATAATATGTACAACACCCAGAACATGTGTTCAAGGACTGTTTATGTTACCAGTCAGCACTAAGCTATTAGTAGTTGAGTTTGGGGGAGTCAAAAGTTCTATATGGATTTTCAAATGCATAGCGGTTGGTGGCCCTAACCCTTGTGTTGTTCAAAGGTCAACTGTGTGCTAATTTTCCTGCAATAGCTGATAATGTATGCCAGCTGGCAATGCAAAATTATCTCACTTAAAATATATGGGGCGCCTGGGTGGCTTAGTCGGTTAAGCGTCTGACTTTCGCTTAGGTCATGATCTCGCGGTTCGTGGGTTCGGGCCCCGTGTCGGGCTCTGTGCTGACTGCCAGCTCAGAGCCTGGAGCCTGTTTCAGTCTGTGACTCCCTCTCTCTCTGACCCTCCCCTGCTCACGCTGTCTCTCTCTCTCTCTCCTAGAAATAAATAAAACATTAAAAAAAATATATATAGCTTTATATCTATGGGTATTTTAAGAATTACCCAAAGATAAAGGGAAGAGGTTTTATTTTCCTGGTTTATTAAAACAAAACAAAAATCCTAGCAATTTAGTCAAGACAGTAAGACAGTAAAATACGATTCTGAAATCTAACATACAAAGATGATGACTGTCAAAAACTACCATTACATTTATAGATTAGCCAAAACCTACACTATCAATATAAAAGGGAACTGATGGAGTATCAGCCTTTAATGGGGACATTTAGTTTGGGTCCCTCTCACTTGCTGTTCCGCTCTGAGAGAAGAGATATGGTTTTTCTTTATTAAGTACTTCAAGATTTAAAATGCCATGTTTATCTTTTTCGTTATTTTCTAACATAAGTAGTAATGAAAATTTTTCTTCCCTCCGTTTACAAATCTTTTTTGATACGTTGTGCCACCACGGTCCTTGATGACACAAGAAACTTATGCATAAATTTGTGAAACCCACAATTTCCCTGTTAAACCTAATCTTAATATCAAATCTTGGCTGATTCTAAGATGCTCATTTTCTCATATTTTAACATTTGACACTGGAATGGTCCTAGAATTATAACTCGCAGCATTTTTTCTTCAGATGTCTTAAATGCCTTCAAATATAAAATGGTGGACTTCTTCGATTTCATGATGTTGTAAAAACTTCAAGATGCTACTAATCTAATAAAAGCTCTTCCGGGGGGGAAAAAAAGCACTGCTACACAAATCTACATATAAGTTGATCAAGATGAATTCTGATTTAAAAAATGTTAAAATCTGAATCTATAGCTTAGAATCAAGGAAATACTGTAATGCAACCACATTTTTCATGTAATTATTTCATGGTCTACATTCTCAAATGAACAGAATACTTGATGTTTTTCTCCAATGAATCCAGAAGCTATTATCAAAGATTATGCTGCTTACTAATAACCCTCAAACTGAAAGGAACTTAAGACACCAGAACCTTCAGTGAGGACATGGAGACATTAAGAAATTATGTAATTTGTACAGAGTCCCCACAGCATTCAGTGGCAAAAGTAAAATTAAGATTTCAGGCTTCTAATTAGTGTCTTCTTAAATTTAGCAATCGGCAGCATAGAGATGGAAATAATCACCCTAATTACTCTCAACTGATTGCAGTCTCACTGGCACTCTGCAGCCGCAGGAGACTGTCAGCAGCGGACTCAAGGAGGACTTCCTGGGGCAACACGAGATCTCAAGGACATCAGTGGGTGTTCTCCCCACAGTGCTGGAGTTAGATGGCGCTAGACCAAATCTTTCTAGAATTCTTTCAAAGTTCAAAAACCAGAAAACAATGAGACAAATCTGCACTGTAGAACATTTTATAAGCCATCTGCCCTGATTCTTCAAAAAGCCAATGGCACAAAGAATGAAAAAGTAGGGACAATGTTCTAGATTAAAGAGACAAATGTTTTATTAGATTCAAAGCACTTATCCTCCACCAAAAAAAAAAAAAAGCTATAGGGACATTTTGGGGACAATTGATTAGAATGTAAAACATAATTTTAAATGCCTGGAAAGTGATAATACTGTGATTATAAAAAAAAATGTCATTTTATTTGAATTTTACTTTCAAATGGTTTAGTGAAATAAATAATCTGTGTGTAGGACACATACATCCTCGCACATTTAGAGAGAGAGAATGATCAGACAAGTGAAAGAGATAAAGCAAATGTAGCAAGAAATTAATGATGGGTGACAAAACACTAAAAACTGTGTTTCCATGGTATGGATTATCTAATATACAATACCACATACAGAGAGACACAGTTAATTATCTACTAGAATCACAACTTTAAAATTTTCTGGGTATCCTCTGTACATGTTCACTTGGAAGGAAAATATAAACTTAATTTTAGCCTGAGCAAAACAATTAGGAAGAAAAGCCTGTTCCCAGAATTTCTATAATCCTTCCTAAAAGCCGAATAGAAAAGTTTTTCTGGGGCGCCTGGGTGGCTCAGTCGGTTAAGCAATCAACTACTGACTTTGGCTCTGGTCACGATCTCAAGGTTCGTGGGATCGAGTCCCACGTTGGGTTCCGTGCAGACAGCGTGGACCCTGCTTGGGATTCTGTCTCTCTCTCTGCCCCTCTGCCGCTCACTCTGTCTCTTGCACTCCTGCAGATAGCTACTCTTATCAACTACATACTAGCTTCATGTCACCTTATTAACATTTGTTATTATTAGGAGTCTTTTTCACTCAAGCTTCTTAAAATGCTCTTAAATTAAAACATCATCTTATTGTGTCTGCTGGAGGCAAATACAAAGCAGCTCATGTTTCAGCTCTGCTATAACTTGCATAGAAAATATATTCCCCTCACATGACATTTACGTTCCCTTCATCAGTTGGAGCAGTGAAATGCTTTTAAGAGCTATTTCAGGGCCACCTGGGGGGCGCAGCTGGTTAAGTGTCTGACTCTTGCTTTTGGCTCAGGTCATGATCTCACAGTTTGTGAGGTAGAACTCTGCACTGAGCTCTCTGCTGACAGCTCTTTCTCTCTCCAAACAATAAACTTAAAAAAGAGAGAGAGAACTATTTCATTTATTCAACAAATACGGAGTACTGATATGGAATCATAGACTATGGAAGGCCATCAGGATTCCCAATGAAAGGGTGCATGGAGCCTAAATTCAGTGCCCAACCGGCCCTTCCGGAGACAATTCCAATACAACACGCACGAGTAACAGTGTTGGGGTAGGAACTCCGAGGAACAGGAGGGGGTCAAGTTCAGCGAAGAATCACGGAGGCTTTCCTGAGGTACTACCACTGACAGTGTACCCCAAAGGCAGGCAGGAGCTGCTGCGGACAGAAGAGGCTGCCTAGGAGACTAGGGGGCCTGGGAAACCCAACAGCTTGACGGTGCTGGTTTCAATCAAACTTCATCCAGACGCTGGAAGGAGGTGCATGGGAGAAACCTTTAGCAAAGGTGATCTTTTGCTCCTCATCTCAAACGTCACGAGACTGGATCACATGCACAAACCATGAAGCTAACACCTTCTCCCACCCCGGGAGAATGTGCACACCCCACGTGTTAGGCTGGAGTCCCTGTTAGGAAATAATGACGCGAGGAGGTCCTCAGAGCTGCTTCTTAAATCTGGCTGGTCTGTGACACGAGAAAGGGCGGAGGGGGAGCCTGACCACTGATGGAGGACATCTGACACTCCACACAATCCTCTCACTGCTCTAATTAGTCCCCCTGCTCCAACCACTTCATCACCCTGTATGTCATTTTTGATTCCGCTGGGAATGTCCTTTCACTGTTACTAACTGGATGAAAACTCATCTTGAGGAAGCCTCTCCTGAATCAGCTCAACACTTCTGTATTTATCATCTTTGTACTTGTTAACCTGCTAACTTGTAAGTAAGTGTGCTCAGGCGAGGTGCGTGCCTTCTGTCTTTGTGATCCGGCGGGCAGGCTTACTGACCGAACTCCTCTTTCAGGTTAGAATCTCCAGGAGTAATGAACTGTCCCCCACGTGTTATAATCATGTACTGTACTTAAGTAGCTGGTAATAAAAATAACCTAATGATGAAATGAGGGAGTGTACAAATCAGCAATATGGGGAATATATTCTCTAAGACCGCAACAAAGAGCAGTGACTCTCCACGTGTGCTCTAGGGACCCCTGGGATCCCTAAGATCCCTTTGAGAGTCTGAGAGGCCAAACTATTTTCCTAATACTTACACGTTATTTGCCACTTTTACTCTCATTCTTTCATAACATATAGTGGACTTTTTCAGAGGCACCAGGACACATAACATTTTTTTTGGCAGCGAATGGAGTATGTATTGTCTATTCCTGTGCTCCTGTGTATTCTAGAATTTCCTAAGATAAGCTCTTAGGGTTCTCAATAACTTGTAAGAGTGTAAAGATGTTCCCCCCCCAAATGTTACAGAACAACAGAGATGAGGAAAACAGCTGCCTATTAAAAACTAGAGTAATGGTTTCCCATTTTCCTTCATATTTTCTACCAATCAGCCTTCTCTACAATTTTATAACTACTATAACTACAATTTTCTAACATATTTGAACACAAGCTGCGAAAGGAACTACAAAAAGGTAACAGATTTAACTAGCCAGAGTGCTCTAGGACAACACCTTGGGATAAAAGTATGTATGCATTTGGTTACCTACAGAAAAATTTCCTTTTAGAGAATGAGCAAGCCTTCTAAATTTAACCTTCAGTCTTATTTACGACCTGAACCTCTAATAGGACCCCATTAAAGTTACAAGAGCTCCACTCAAACTGCACAGGAAAAAAACGCCCAGGATCTCTCTAAAACCTCTTTTCAAATGCCGGCCACACTCGCGTTTCAGCAAGTGAGAACACCGTGCTCACCAGAGCTCCACGCTCAAGCCTGGCTTTGACATGCTCCCTAACAAGGGGTAGGAACTCACCTCTTAACCTTTGCCACTTGTTTGACAAACTCTCAAACCTATCAAGAGGGCCTGGGTGACAGTCTAAAGCTGCATCAGCACAAATCTGTCTGATTTACTGGCAAAACAACTCAAAGTTCAAGTTTTGTCATCTCAAAAGTTTTGTTTGGCCAAATCATTTTAAATATGTTGGAAAAGTTAAACATTTAAAGAACTACTTCTGTGTAACCAGGATTTCCAGGCTCTGGGTACATTTTTGGAGCAATAGTCAATGGCGGGGGGAGACAAAAAACCAACAATTCAATAAGGCATTTGGACAATCCCTTGGAAATAACCGTATTGCAGAGTCAAATTTCAATTACTCATGGCCACAAGAAGCAAAGACTATCATCAACCAAACTGCACAAAGAATTGGAGAATGTTATTTTAGCAATTTCAATCTAGAGCAAATCTTTCAAAGAAAGCACAAGGCGTTATGTGTTTCTAATTTAGGTGCTAAAAAAGTTACAGCTGAGGTCTTAAGGAGGCACATAACCTGGGAAGGAGAAAAACCCCAAACACCTCAACATCAACCGCTGAGTAGCTGACATTTAGCTTTATGGAAACTAATTCTGTTCTTAATTAATATCACTCTCTTCCAAACACATCCAGCCTTGACTCCACTTAAAAAACAAAAAATGCAAAACACAAACCACACAAACACACTTAGAAATGAAAAGAGCTATGTAATTTATGCTCCAGATAGCAGCATCCATACTGAAGTTCCTTGATTTTTTGGCAAACAGTTCTTTAGGTATAAATGGCCACTTCGCTAGAAGAGGCCCGTCGGGCAACCACTGCACCTACCACGCAGTTTCTAGACTGACAATTTCATAAAGACCACAATTAAATTAATGCTGACATCTAGTGGCAAGAAAGCACATCTTTCTTTTATAATGCTACCTGAATTGTACCTTAGGACACCAAACCAATGACACTGAAACCAAAGACACTTCCAAATCCCCACAAATATTATCCACTTAATCTAAGAATCATCTATTAACCTTAAGTAAACTAAGGAATCTCATTACTAAACCAGAGGAAAAAATAACCCCTCTTTGAGACATAGAATTGGCTGGAGAACCTTTTGGGGTGTGGGTGGGAGGTGCTGGTGGTACAGGGGATGGTAAGGGATTCCTTATGAAAGTCCCTGAAAGGCTAGGATGGGTGACTGCTTTAGACTTAAGCGTGTGACTTAATATTTCACTGGAAGGAGATGTCATCTATCAATAAACTGGGATATATTCTAACTGTTCTGTAAGAAGCTAGTTTCGCCCCTTTGAAAATGTTTTAAATTTTTAAAAAAGTCAACAACTGACAAACCAACCCCCAGTTTTCCTCCACACCTACAGTAGTGTGAATACCCCAAGCTCTACAGAGCCATTGTCTGGCGAAAGGCTCCATCTCCAGACACCACGAAAGGACAGCAGGAAGCCTGATGAGACACCATGCTTCGCAAAAACCTGAAAGAATGCTGAAGATTCATGGTTTGGGAACTCAGGGACAATCCATTTTGAAATACCACTTTTCAGCGAAGAATTTTCCATCCCGCAGACCGGCCTGGTTCAACTGCCGGGTTGGCGAGAAACAACCCTGGTCATCGGTCAGAATCAAAATTAGACAATTTGTCTCTAAAAAGTCTGGGCCCCTTCCCGCAACGCAGTTACCGGGCCAACCCGGAGCTGCAGGTGTGAAGGTGGCACGTCGACGGGAAACTGCCGCGCACACCGCCTCCAGAAGTCCGTCTTTGTCCTCTCAGAAACCATCCCGAGCCCGGATTTCGCCTCGACACAGCCCGGTCTGCAATCCCTTCAAAATGTCCACCTTCTTCAGTCTCCTTCCCGCTTCGAGACAGACCCACCGACAGGAAGCACAACCTCTCCCCCAACTGAGCCATTCGTTAAGCCCTCGGCCAAAGCTCGGCGCGCTGCAGGGTCCCGACGGCACAAATCGCGGAACCTCCGCGGCCCGAGGGGGCGCCGCGTCCCCCAGAGCCGGCGGGCGGGGGGAACCGTAGTCACTACTTAGGAAACGGCCGGGAGACACGGGCGCTGCCCGCGGGTGGGAAGGGTCGGGGCGAGGCCCAGCTGGGCGCTCTCCGTCATCCNTCGGGGAGGCCTGTCCAGCAGGGAAACCTGGGGGCGCGTGAGAAGGGGACAGTGCGTGATCCCCGTGGACGAGTCGAACCTGGCACGGCCCGGCCGGGGGACTGGAAGGTGGGGCACAAAAGGCAGCGACCGGAGCCGCGGGGTCAGGACTTGGGCGCGACGGCGGGACGCCCAACTCCCGCCCCGCTTCCCGGGCCCGGGCTCCCCGGCCCCGCGGAAGGAAAGGGAGCGACCCAGCAGACCGGCGCCCGGACTCCGCGTCCTGGAGCCGGCTACGGCTTCCTCCCCGGGGGAGGGGCTCNACCAGGCGGAGCTGGCTAATTTCGTCGTAGGACATAAAGCTGAGGATGTTCTCGATGGCTACGATGGGCAGCGCCACCAGCGTGTTGTTTTGAGGCAGCTGGTCGGGAGCCAGCGCCGGGGCCGGGGGCGCCTGGGAACCCGGCTGCGGGGCCGGGGCCGGGGGCGGGGGCGGCAGTCGCTG
>NW_027532592.1:4446555-4451865 GCF_008692635.1 Crocuta crocuta
TGGCCGTGGCCGCCGCCTCCTTCCTCGGCCATCCTCTCCTCCGACGCCGCCGCCATCTTGGGGGTTTGATGCCTTCCCCCCACTGCAAGGGGACCAGGGGCGCTTCCGGTGCGTCACTTCCGCCTGGGGCGCGGGGCGGGGCGCCGGAGGGGCGGAGCCTGCGCGGGATCGGCCGGTGGGAACTTTAATTGACCCGCGCCGGGTGGGCTACACGAAGCCGCCCGGGGCCGCCGCGCGAGGGAACACTGCGGGTTAAAGTGCCGTCAGCGGGAGCGCATTTCTTGGCGCGCCCCCTGACGCAGGACGGTGGCCACGGTGTAGCCTGAGTGCAGGTGGGCCTCGCGGCTCAGAGTGTCGTGGTTTCCCGCGATCCAGGAGTGATTCATTTAGGCGGATAACAGGGAGTGAGGGACTGATTACAACCAGCATGTGGATGTACCTTGACTACACCAAGCTAGATGGCAGAAGCCAGGCCCTAGGACAGCACTCTTCAGGAAGTCTGCAGCCAAGTCCACGGCGGGGGTGGGGTGGGGGAGCATGGAGGGAGCTGCTTCCTGCTGCGGGGCTGAGGTGGTGATGGGGGATGTGGGGGACGGCGGGNTCCCTGCTGGGGTGAGGAAGAAGTGGAGACTTGGGGGGCAGAGGTTAGGGAGATGTGTGGCACTGGAGTCCTGCTGGAGTGAGATAGTAGATGCACAACCTTGTGAGTATACTGAACACCGCGAGGTTAAGATGAGTTTTACAATATGTGAATTACATCTCGATTAAAAACTTGATTTAGGGGAGCCTGAGTGGATCAGTCGGTTAAACTTCCGACGACACAAGTCATGGTCTCAGGGTGGTGGGATGGAGCCCCGGGTTGGTAGAGCCTGCTTAGGATTCGTCCTCTCTGCAAATACATAAATAAACATTTAAAAAAGTTGATGTAGGCAGGAATCATCAAAAAATACTAACATGAGAAAGTAAAGGTGTGATGTGGAACGTAATATTTAGGCAGTCTCAAGATGATTGTCCACAAATTACATGCTCATTACAAAGATAAAAAAGTTTACAATAGAGAAATCTGGTGGATGGTACATATCCAAGTCATCAGTGTTCATATCAGGAGTTATGGGAGGAACGGACATCATGTACTTCCTGAGGACTGACACATAATATTCCTGCAGAAAGAAAGAAAAGCATAACCTTTATTTGAGGTTGGCCAATCTGGATAATTGCTCAGTGCTCTTCAAAAACATTACTGTTATGAAAGACAAAGACTAAGGATTTGTGCCAGGTTAAAAGGGACTAAGGAGATAAGAAAACTAAATTAATGGGTGGTCCGGAATTGGATCCTGGATTAGGAAAAATAGCTCTAGAGAACATTATTGTGACAATTGGCAAAATTTGAATATGGGCTATATATTACATAATGTAATCATATTTTTTTGATTTGGATAATTTTATTGCGGTCTTGCAGGAAAATGTTCTTCTTAGGAAATACACATTGAAGTATTTAGGGTTAAAGGGGCATGATAGCTCAACTAGCTCTCAAATTGTTTAACAGATGATGGTATTAATAAAGCAAGTACAATAAATATTAACAAGTGGTGAATCTGGATGAAGAGTATACGAGAGTTCTTTGTACTATCTTACAATGATTTCAAAATAAAAATGTTAAGGTTATGTGTGTGTAAAAATTAAGAAAGGGAAACATCACTAAAGTGGATTCTGGATGCAGAAGGGAGGACTGGAAGGGAGGTGGGTGGTACCACTCAAGGTCAATCACAGGAGGAACTGCCAATTACAGACCCCACAGGAAAGCACCAGAACTCCAGGTCCCAACAGGGAAAATGGGCAAGCATCTCCTAGGAGAAGTCCCCCCCACCGCCAGCCCTGGCTGCAGCTCAACCAGTGAGGAACTACTCTCAATTCCTGCTTTTCTCCAATGGACTTTGGTAACAACCCGCCCCACTTCCTCCTTCTTGTCCATAAAATAACGTTCCTCTCCCTTTGTCGGATTTGTCTATGGTTCTGTCATAGCCGGCCTATCCCCAACTGCAATTCTCTGTTGTTATTCCCAAATAAACGCACATTGGCTGGTAAAGTAACGACTTCTATTTTTAAGGTTAGCATTTAATATTTCCATATTTTTTTATCCTCATAATATCCTATAACAAAGATAAGGGTGCACAAATGACTGATTTTGAAGCTTTCTGATCTTAGTTCTGGGTCTTAAAAGTCTCCAGTATGTTCTTCGCTTTGCAGCTCTGGTTTGGAATCTACTGTTGCATAGTAGAGGCAGAGACTGCATGAAAAGCTAAGTGTGAGCAGGGGCCTGGGGAGAGGGGTCAACTGAAGCAGGGAGATTAAGCGGAGGAGGTGGTGGTTGGCCTGGCCGACTTGGGCACTTTCCCCACTCAGGGCACCTATCTTGTTGCAGATTGTGAAATCCTTTGAAGTTATTTCTTTAGTTCTTCTGCCCTACCCCCACCTCCAGGGCGCAGGTAGCATTCAGTAAATGCTTTATGCCTAAATGTTTGATACATTTACAAACTTATGATGTGTTTGTTTCATCTCCCCTAATAGATTGTAATTTCACTTTCCACTCAACCTATTGTTCTCTTCATAGAACCTATTACAATTTCGTCTGAAATGCATTTATTTTCTACCCTGCTTTACTAAAATTTGATACTTTCTTAAGAGGTTGGATTGAGGGGCACCTGGGTGGCTCAGTTGGCTAAGCGTCTGACTTGGTTTTGGCTCAGGTCATCATCTCACAGTTTATGGAATCGGCCTCATGGTGGGCTCTGCACTGACAGCACAGAGTCTGCTTGGGATTCTCTCTCCCTCTCTCTTTCTGTCCCTCCCCTCCTCTGGTGCTCCTCCCCCCCCCCAAAAAAACCCTAAATATACATTAAAAAATTAGAATGGATTGAAATTAGACTCCTAGAAATAGAATTATGCTTTAAATACATTGTGGGGGCGCCTGGGTGGCTCAGTTGGTTAAGCATCCGACTTGAGCTCAAGTCATGATCTCACGGTTCATGGGTTTGAGTCCCGCATCAGGCTCTGTGCTGACAGCTAGCTCAGAGCCTGGAGCCTGCTTCAGACCCTCCCCTGCTCACATTGTCTCTCTCTCTAAGAAATAAATAAAAAACATTAATAAATAAATAAATAAATAAATAAATAAATTCTGGGAACTCTCATTATAAATGGAGCACATTATCTCATTATAAAGGAGCCTGTTTCAGATTCTGTGTCTCCCTCTCTCTCTTTGCTCCTCCCCAGCTTGTGCTCTGTCTCTCTCTGTCTCAAAAATAAATAAACGTTAAAAAGAAAAACAAAAACAAGGAAGCACATAGAAAATTCTTTAAAAAGCGAATGATCACTTCCTAATTTAATTTGTTTTGTAAATTCACTAGTTACTGGCAAATGCAGTTTTGTTTTGCTTGAAAGGGGCGTGTGAAAGCATTCCTACTCCCTTATCTCTCCAACCATGGCCAACTAGTTAACCTTCTTGGGCAGGCGGACCACTGATCTACACAACAGAATACAACTTTGGAAACCATTTAAGCCACTTTCTGCCAGTAAGCTCACTCAAACTGTCCTCTCTTTATGTATATTGCATCTGGTGTCCTCATATCCCCTACACATTTTTTAAAAGTTCATTTACTTTTAGAGAGAGAGAGAGAGAGAGAGCATGAGTGGGTAAGCAGCAGAGAGAGAGAGAGAGAGAGAGAGAGAGAGAGAGAGAGTCCCAAGCAGGTTCCACACCATCAGCACAGAGTCAGACTTGGGGCTCAAACTCACAAACCATGAGGTCATGACCTAAGCCCAAACAGAGTCCAATGCTCAATAGACTGAGCCACCCAGGCCCCTCACATTTTTTTTTTATAGAGAAAATTTCAAAACCTATAGTTTCTTTGTTTCAATTCTTGAAATCAATGCTTGCTTCGAAGATCCTTTCCAATCAAAACAAATACTTGTAACTAAAACAAATATTTGAACTTTTAGGAGTTCAGGGCTCGAAATGAGGTTTCTTGCCAGTGAAGTACTCTAGGACCTGTGCAAGACAGTGGTCTCAAGTCCAGGACAGAAGGACACTTCTGTGTGTTTCTAGTTTCATGTTCATGAGGGAACAGCTTTTCCTTCTTTCATCTCACAAAGCGAATATGGGTATGAGCTGATACAGCAAATGGGTGGAGTTTTGAATTCCTCTGATGAAAGATGGTCAAGCCAATTTACTACACTGCAGACAGTGTATGCTATCTTGGCCTCCCTTATCGTCTGCCTTCCTGGTCAGGGTGTGTCAGGTCTGGTGCAGTGAGGCTGGTGACGGGTGATCTAAGGGATGGCCCCTCCACAGGAAGAAGGACTTTATGTATGAAAAAGAGGAAACTAAAACCAGATGTTTTTCCTACTCATGAGCGGGCTTATAACGTGGAGAGAGAAGGGTGAGCTCATAGACTAACTGAAGACAGGTTTCAGTGTTTCTGTGGATTGTAACTATTTTTTCCCCTTTAAAAAAACTTTTTTTTTAATGTTTATTCATTTTTGAGAGAGAGAGCGAGCGTGAGCAGCGGAGGGGCAGAAGGGGTGGAAAGACACAGAATCTGAAGCAGGCTCCAGGCTCTGAGCTGTCAGCACAGAGCCCTCCGTGGGGCTCGAACTCATGAACCATGAGATCACGACCTGAGCCGAAGTCAGATATTTAACCGACTGAGCTCCCTAGGCTCCCCTCCAATACACTACTTTAATTTTACTTTCCCACCAGCAGTACACAAGGTTCTAGTATCTCTCCATCTTTGTCAACACTTTTAATTTTCTGTTTCCTGGATAGTAGTCATTTTAATCGGTGTGAGATAATATCTCCTTGTGGTTTTAATTTGCATTTCCCGAATTATTAGTGTTGGTGAGCATCTTTTCAGATGTTCATTGGCCACTTGTATATCATCTCTGCAACTTTGTTCTGTTTTAATTGGTCTGTTTATTCCCTGGTTGTTGTTGAGTTGTAGGACTTCATATATTCTGGATCTTCGCCCCTTATCAGGTATGTGATTTGCAAATCGTTTCTCCCATTCTGTGGGTTACCTTGTCACCCTGTTGACTGTGTCCTTAGATGGACAGAAGTTTGACAGTTTGATGTCATCCCATTTATCTGTTTGTTTTTTTCTTTTGTTGCCTGTGCTCTTGTTGTTGTAGGCAAGAAATCATTGCCAAATCCAATGAGGCTTTCCTCTATGATTTTCTTGAAGAAGAGTTATAGTTTTAGATCTTTCATTTAGGCGTTTGATCCATTTTGACTTAACGTTTGCATACAAAGTGAGG